>NC_056577.1:31507233-31529733 GCF_018340385.1 Cyprinus carpio | reverse complement strand
AATAATTAGAAGAAGAATAAAGTACAGTAAATGGTAAAATGAAAACAATTGTATGTCTTTATGGTTTTAGCATAATGGACTGTTTTTGTAAAACAGACAAAATAAGTTACAATGGTTGCATTAAAAATAAGGTGGATAATTATAAACACATACTGTACCTGAACTTCATCAGTCAAATGTTTTTTACACACTAAAAAATGCTGGGTTGTTTCAAACTAAATTTTGGGTCAAATATGGACAAACCCAGCTGTTGGGTTAAATTTTTACATTACATTTTTAACCCAAAAGTTGGGTTAGTCCATATTTGACCCAAAGTTGTGTTGAAACAACCCAGCATTTTTTAAGAGTCTAATAACACACACACAAGAGTCTTATTCAGTTGAACTAATATGTGAAAATATGACACAGGATCACACACACACACACACACACATGCTCACGTCTCAAATAATCAATTCAAGTCTCAAGACAAACTGTTACCAATAAATTCTGATCCATATCTGTCATATAACTCATATTCATTGCAATAATGTGACCCAGAACAGCCTCAAACACGCTGTCAGTGACGTCTACTGAATGCACAAATGTTGAAACGTGACGCTCAAAGCTCAACTTTGACCCCGTTTGCAGCTGACCTTTAAAACACGGTCAATAATTATTGGACAATCACATGATGTGAGTCTCAGGATGAAAAGTCGTTCACAATCGTTAATTTAAATCAGAATGACAGGAGGAGAAATGTACTTAAATACAATTCAAGACATTAAGCTCAGTCACACAACAGAAGAAACAGAGTCTCATTAGTTAACATTCGTTAATGCATTAACTAACACTGAGCCATACTGTATATTTGTTACAGTTTTTATTGTTAGTTAATAAAAATGCAACTGTTTGCTCAAGTTTATTTCCTAATGTTAATAGATTTTTATTTATTTAATGTTAAAATTAACATTAAATAAAACCAATAAATGATTCAGAAGGTTTTTTTTTAACTAATGTTACTAAATGGAACCTTACATAAAAGTTTTACCATTAATTTTAATAACTATGCCTTTAAAGTTATTTATTCAAACTAAATTAACAGGCATCAAAACTAGTTCTTCTAATCAGAAGGAATGGTCAAATCTGCTTTTATTCACCTAAATGCAATAATTTACACCAACACATTTTTTACGGAATCAACACAGTTTTCAGATCTCTTTATAAAAAAAACGTTGTAAGAGAGATTACTCTAGAATTCTGCTTCCTGAATTCTGAATTTCAGATCTGCATCCTGCTCGCCTCCTCAATTCAAATTCACTTCAAGCTGTCAAGTCTTTGTGAGTTCAGCTGTAAATGGCAGTGGTGTGCCTTGAAAACAAAAGACGGAAGAGAGACTTATCCTGTAAAATAGTGCATTAAAGTGTGCATTTATTGCTCTTGGTGCATTAAAGCTCTGACTCGAGATTTCATGGCTTCAGACATTATGAACCCCAAAAAAAAGCTCATTTTATTGGTAGGATCAGATTTTTATCCGGAGTACAGATTTGGTTCAGCGTGACTCCTCTGCATGAAAACTGGGGAAGACGGAGCCAGAGGGCTGTAATTACCGCAGCCTACAGGTGAAGTTAAGAGACGGTGACATCATTCATGTCAGGGACGCCCGGGGTCTCACGGCATGATGGGTAACCGATGAAAGCAATTCATTTTTATCTTGGCTCAGTCATGGCTAAAGAGATTATTTATTACTCATGAAGTATAACGGTCTGGAGGCTTTCTGTCAGGGGGATATCGGAGAATTCATAAAAATACACCGAAACGCTTCGAGACCTGCTAAAATAACTTCAGATGCGCTTAGATCTGAAGAGAAGATCATCACAGCCACAGAAAAAACATCATAAAGTTATCTTCACAACTTAGTTTCTCTCAGACAGCAAAGAGACTAAATGGAGAGCAAATCGAGACATTTCGACCTTCTGTCTTATTTATTTTTTCAATTTAGAACTGAATTGAGAACGAGATTCCAATGCAGTGCCTAAATTTGAAGTGCATTTAAACTCAAGCAGCAAACAGGATGCACTGAATTTTAATTCAAATTAAAAAGTAGAACTTAAAATGGTTTTTGGTTTTAGACTAGTTTTGCCAATGCATATTTTGAGAACTGTTGAGCTGGGAACTAACTGATTACATGTAATCTGGATGACATAATCAGATTCAAAAGATTAATTATTGGTTATTAGATTATATTACATTTTAAATTCCCAAACTTTTTTTTTTTTTTTTTTTTTTTTTGTCAACCGAAACTATTCCACCTGGAATATTTAGATTGTAAATTAATAATTATGTTACACATTTGCATGCTCATGGTTCTCTGACGCTGGTTAATGGTCACATGACACGCAGGTAAACAAATAAAATATTTCATCTTTTTAGTAAGTGTTTTATTTTGATTGTTATTTTAAATTTTTTTTAAAAAATGGTTCGTTTTTCATTAATCTCACAAATGCCAGTCTGGAAAACCTTGACGTAACGTAATGTTTAATGTAAAATCAAAAAACAAAAAAAATAAACATACTCCCATCCTCTTAACATTATAATATTAATATGGTAGAATAATATCCTACATAAATCAATATGATAAACGAGTTGGGTCAGAAGTTATCTGAAAGTAATCAAAAAGTAGTCCGATTAAATTACCTAATGTAATTTTTGTCATGTAATTTCGAGTCAGAAACAGACTACAGTTTGTTAATAATTCACATGCACTTTTAAAATAGATTTTCATGTCTCAACTTAGTTTCTCTCAGACAGCAATGAGACGAAATGGAGAAGATCTGACATCATCAAAATCTCAATATAAACTCAAATAATTCTCATTGCTATCCTCATACATTTACACCACCAAACTCTTGTTAAATTACAATTATTGACTCATTATTTCTCATGAGTACTATTTGATTCTTCTGAGACAACGGAGAAAAGTTAATGCTCACAAAGAAAGAGGAAAGTGAGGAAAGTCTGGTCTCTGCAACCTTTCGTGCTGCTGTATTGATTTCCTAAATGGCAAAGATTCCATAGGAAAGTCTGTGTGGTTCAGTTCGATATAAAGCAGAACAAAATAAAAACATAAATTTACACAAAAAAAATAAACTTACTAACACAGAAACAACAAAATAACAAACAACAAAACACACAAAAAAATAGACAACATCAAACACAAAATCTTGCTGCTGCTTAATAAACAAGATGTTCATATGCAGGAACTTACATTTCAGACACAATATTCCCAGTTTGATCTGTCAGAGATAATACAGCAGTCCCAAACAAAGCAGCTTGAGAATTAACATCTCTGAGTTACTCAGAAACACACAGTAGCATGTTTACTTCCTGAACGAATCAATGTTGTGAAGGAATCATTTGAATGAATGATTCAATGACTCGCTCATAAAGACTTCTGAATGGATAAGTGTTTTGAGCAAATCATTAAAATGAATGATTCAATGACTAACTCGTTTCTTGTTTTGTTTCTGATTGATTCCATGTCTTAGAAGGAATTGGTTGAGTGAATGATTCAATGACTCACTCGTTTCTTGCTTTGTTTCTGATTGATTTCATGTTTTTAAAGGAATCGGTTGAGTGAATGATTTAGTGACTCACTTGTTTCTTGTTTTGTTTCTGATTCATTCCATGTTTTTGAAGGAATCGGTTGAGTGAATGATTCAATGACTCACTCGCTTTTTGTTTTGTTTCTGATTGATTCCATGTCTTAGAAGGAATCAGTTGAGTGAATGATTCAATGACTCACTCGTTTCTTGCTTTGTTTCTGATTGATTCCATGTTTTTGAAGGAATCGGTTGAGTGAATGATTCAATGACTCACTCATTTCTTGTTTTGTTTCTGATTGATTCCATGTTTTTGAAGGAATCGGTTGAGTGAATGATTTAATGACTCACTCATTTCTTGTTTTGTTTCTGATTGATTCCATGTTTTTGAAGGAATCGGTTGAGTGAATGATTCAATGACTCACTCGCTTCTTGTTTTGTTTCTGATTGATTCCATGTTTTTGAAGGAATTGGTTGAGTGAATGATTCAATGACTCACTCGCTTCTTGTTTTGTTTCTGATTGATTCCATGTTTTTGAAGGAATCGGTTGAGTGAATGATTCAATGACTCACTCGCTTCATGTTTTGTTTCTGATTGATTCCATGTTTTTAAAGGAATCGGTTGAGTGAATGATTCTATGACTCACTCATTTCTTGTTTTGTTTCTGATTGATTCCATGGCAAATCAGGAATTGGTTGAGTGAATGATTCAATGACTCACTCGTTTCTTGTTTTGTTTCTGATTGATTCCATGTCTTAGAAGGAATTGGTTGAGTGAATGATTCAATGACTCACTCGCTTCATGTTTTGTTTCTGATTGATTCCATGTTTTTAAAGGAATCGGTTGAGTGAATGATTCTATGACTCACTCATTTCTTGTTTTGTTTCTGATTGATTCCATGTTTTTGAGCAAATTGGTTGAATGAATGAATCTATCACATTCACACATTTGTAATGTGTCTGAAGATTTGAAACCGGAGCAATGGACTTTTTAATGCAGTTTTACTTTATACTTTACAGAAATTCTGGATGTGATTCTTAGCACAAAGTACAATGAAACACAGTCCTCAAGCTTTCTTCAGGAACCAGAAGGAGACTGAAATCTTGTAGACTGCAAGAACTTTGACAGTGATCTTAGAATAGCTTCAGCTGGACCAATTTAATTCTTAGCATATGAGCTGGTTTGGAACCTCAGAATTAGATTTAGGAGCTAATAAACAGGTGCACATATCGACAGAGTGAAGTGAGATAACATGATCTGCATCTGATTTCCCGTTAACCGCATAGAAAAGACATCTGCTGAAATATGATCAAGATGCAGAAGAGCTTCACCTTCAAGATGTTTGTTAGATAGTGCCAAAGGCTTCACTAAAGACACATTAGATCTCAGATCAGCTCTTACACCTTCTCACCTCATAATGGACATGGTCTAGAAGAACCGGATCCCAGACCAGCTATTTATCAATCTGAAATATGTGACGGCTTAGAACTGTGGCTCCATGAAGGATGAACTTCAGCAGTCAAGATTATTAAACATCAGATCATTAAACCAACCAGTCAGTTTAGTACCGGAAGTTACTAAAATAACCTTTATTTTTTAAGAGTGCTGATGGTTATTGGCATCACGTGGAAAAAGATTATTAAAATGAAGAAAATCTGGAAAAAAAAACGGTTACTTTTAGAACCGTTCTCTGAAAGGTTCTTTAAGGAACCAAAAATTCTGGAAACCCTTTTGGAACCTTTATTTTTAAAAGAAAGGCAGAAAAATATAATCCTAAAACATGGGAGATGGTTATTGGCATCACTGGTTCCATGAAGAACCACTAAAGGTTCTTTATTTTCAAGTAACTAGTAAAGTAACGCATTAATCATTAATTATAAAACAGTTTTCAAGTAACTAGTAAAGTAACGCATTACTTTTTAATTTTACAGCTGTTGAGAGGAATCAGGAGTGAGTGCAGAGGTGCTGTGTGAGCATGATCTTACTGTAATTCTAGACTAAATGTCAACATGTATTCACAAAACAGATTTAGTATTCCTCAAAATGAATAAAATCAGCCAAAGCAAACTCAGAATATGATGCAAACACAAATATGTATTTAATTCCATTTTATTAACCAGCATCTTTGCTGCTGACCTTCGATGATCCAATTCAACCTTTCCTTTCTTTTTTTAATTGCTGAAGAGTGTTGAACTGAAAGCTGAAAGGTTTGTTTGAGCAGCGCCCTCTACTGTACAGACGTGCCTTATACATTTGCCAAAAATATAACTTTTT
Source organism: Cyprinus carpio (assembly GCF_018340385.1). NCBI lineage: Eukaryota > Metazoa > Chordata > Actinopteri > Cypriniformes > Cyprinidae > Cyprinus > Cyprinus carpio. Next base: position 31,523,877 of record NC_056577.1, on the reverse strand, counting down.
ATATTCAAAACAAACAAGCAAATATGAAGGGACTAAAAATGACAGAAGGAAAAATAAATAAATAAATAAAAGTAGAAATAAATAAATAAATAAATGCAGAAATAATAGTGAAAATAAATACATTTTGGTAATATGAATGGCTATTTCTGTATTTTTGCATGCATTTATTTATTTCTACTTTTATTTATTTATTTTTCCTTCTGTCATTTTTAGTCATATGAAAAGGCTTATACATTTGCCAAAGATATAAATTTTATATTCAAAACAAACAAGCAAACCCAGCCCAGATGAAAAAAAAAAGTAAAGCAAAAGTAATGCATCCATAAAAAGTAACTAAGAAACGTAATTAGATACATTTTAGGAAGTAATGCAATATTGTAATGTATCAGTTTTAAAAGTAACTTTCCCTAACACTGGTTGCTCCAAGGCAAAAGTGTATACGTAGGTCCGTTTCAATATCTATGAGTTGCCTTCTAATGGAACTTCAAATGACTGATCTGGAACGTGCACAAGGCCTCACAAGCTCAAAATGAATTTTAATACAGGTGATGTGTGAGGAATGACACTGTACTCTAATTAGGTAAAATGTTTGGTGTAAAATGCTGCTAATTAGGTTCAATTCTGTGCATGAGAATTGAAAATGATCCCATCTGTTTGAGTGTGACTGGAGGAAACACTGATGGGAAAGAAGGAAGGAGAAGAACTGTGTTGTTTATGTCATCGCCTGGTGCTTAAGCTTTGGAGGAGAGCTCTATTTCAGGCTTGAGTCGCCTCTCTGGCCCTGAAGGACTCGACAGATAATGCACGTTCTCTTCACAGCGCCCCGGAGAATACACAGCCCCGTTACAGACCACCAGGACTGAGAACTTCACGGGCCATAGATCACCGGCACACGCGCACATCCCACAGGAGGAGAGCGAACCATCACACCGACAAAACCCACAGCCATCCATCATTCAGAGAGAGCGAACACAGACAGAGAGAGAGAGAGAGAGAGAGAGAGAGAGACAGAGAATCAGTAGCTGGGAGTCACAGAGAACCGAGTGATGCAACAAAACTAGAAAAACACACAAGACTGCAGAGATGTCTAACAAACCAAGATGTGTTTCCATCAATGTTGTGAATATATACTGTATTTATGTCAGAATTTGAAGAGATAATGAACACATAAACAGCATCATTAATTTTCATTTTCATTCAACTGTTTTAAATAATAATATTAATAATAATCAGAAATGTTTCTTGAGCAGCAAATCATATGTTTTTGAGCAGTAAATCAGTATATTATTATGGTTTCTGAAGATCATGTGACACTGAAGACTGGAGTAATGATGCTGAAAATACAGCTGCGCATCACAGAAATAAATTACATTTTAAAATATATTCAAGTAGAAAGCTGTTACTTTAAATAGTAAAAATATTTCGCAATATTACTGCTTTTGCTGTATTTTGGATCAAATAAATCCAGGCTTGGTGAGCAGAAGAGAATTAATTCGAAAACATTATATATTAATAAACACTATATTAGTATCTCAATTATACAACAACACTGATGTAAACTTTTAAAAAAAATACTATATTTTATATAGAATATTATTTTATATATAATGGCATTATATATATATAGGGGTACAGATAAAAATTTAAACTACAAATTAAATACGAAATTAAAGAAAAGCATTTAAGTGCTTTAAAACCCTTTTTTGCTTTCTTATTTCTAATAATAATAATAATAATAATAAAGTAAAACAGTGCAATATTTAACTCATTCCATCCTTTGGTCAAAATTTGATTATCACATCGATATCAAACGAATCTGACAACATGACCAGCACTCATTTGCATATAATAAAACTTTTTTCAACCTTTTCTCATTGCCAACAGTCGCTCACGTTCCTATTCTTAAACACCAAAAATGTGGCTTTGCTGCTTGAAAGCGCATTAAGAATGTGCGGTGAACGCGCACGCATCCTCTTCGCATGCGTCAAAACATGACAGCGCCAACATTCTTCTTGAAATAAGATTTCTGCGCGGAGAGTCCAGGCCGGGCCGTAACTTTAATCATGCATCTAAACAAGAGCTGCACTCGCGCGGGTCCGCGGGAATCAGAAGTGACGGCGCTCCTCATTTGTAAACGCGTAAACATATATTTGAGTCAGATTGCCGCCGGGTTCCCGAGCCCTCTGCAGATTTATGTAGTGACTGAGTTTTAAAATTCAGACGGGTGGCGGGGTGAGAGCGAGAAGTGTCCCGTCTTTAAGATGAGCGACACTAAGTGACAGTGATCGATGCCCTCTCCACTCCCGCTGCGAGACAAATCAACAGAAAAATACACGGAATAAAAAAGGAATATAGCAAACGCAGTCAGCAGGAGCGCGAGAGCGCAGAGACGCATCTACATAATGAAAAGAGGAGGGGAGGAAAACACACCCGAGGGAACGGCCGAGCGGTGCCGGGGTGCGGAGGGATGACGAACACAGCCGGAGTGCTCTGCGGGATTGCAGACCATTAGCGGAAGGATCTGATAGACTTTACCACACTGTACTTTAACACAGTCTGAGAACACTGTTGCCAACTCTCGCGAGACAAATAAGCAACCGCAGCTTTAAAAACAAGCCCAATAGTTTTTTTCTTTTTTATTATTTATTATCATCAGTATTATTTATTATCAATTATTTATTACCAATAAATGAGCCTGCAACATATTAAACGGAAACCACTTTTTTATCTGAAAAGCAGAAACAGGAGCTATTTTACAAAAATCAGCAAAATGCAACACTTGGCTTCTCTGTCTGAGAACTGACCCGCCAGCGCACGAGCGTTTAAAGGGATAGTTCACCCTAAAGTTAAAATTAACCCATGATTTACTCACTCTCAAGTCATCCTAGATATGACTTTCTTCTTTCAGAAGAATCCAGTCGGAGTTATATTAAAAAACGTCCTGGCTCTTCCAAGGCGTTATAATGGAAGTGAATGGGTGTTATTTTCAATAGTCCAAAAGAAGTCCAATAAAGTGCATCCATACATCATAAAAAGTGCTTCACATGGCTCTGGGGGTGAATAAAGACAACCTTTATACAATCAAACACCATATATATGCATTAATCTAACTGTTGTACACGCATACACCAGAATCTCTAGCTTCGGCTAATTGTCGTACACACGTTCATTTCAGCGGATGAAATGGGCAATTTTATGATGGATGGATGCACTTTATTGCACTTCTTTTGGACTATTGAAAATAACACCCATTCACTTTCATTATAAAGTTTGGAAGAGCCGGGACATTTTTTAATATAACTCTGACTGGATTCGTCTAAAAGAAGAAAGTCATATACACCTAGGATGGCTTGAGGGTGAGTAAATCATTGTGTAATTTTCATTTTTGGGTGAACTATCCCTTTAATATGAAATTCAGATGTGTTTGTTATTGTGAGTTGATATTGTGCTGAACTCATTGATGCAACATCACTGAAGTAACTGGAGCACAGCAGTATGTGTGTGTGTGTGTGTGAGTGTGTGTGTGTGTGTGTGTGTGTGTGTGTGTGTGTGTGTGTGTGTGTGTGTGTGTGTGTGTGTGTGTGTGTGTGTGTGTGTGTGTGTGTTCCTGACCCGCATCACCTCGGCGTCTAACCGAGCTCTCGCTCCTCCTCCAGACTCCAGCGGTGGAAAAACCAAAACCAGAAAACACAGTTTCACTCCAGACACAGAATCAATAGTCATCTGAAAAGCCTTAATCAAAACGCCTCTCCATCGGCGAGCACTTTCAAAGAATATTCATGCTTTCATTACTACAAACTTCCTCCCGCAGCGCTGGTGCAGCCACTCGAGCTGCTGATTTGTGGATGTGAACTTTCTTCAAGGACGAAGCGTTCAGACCCCTGGCTGAGTGAAGCACACACACCATCTGCTATCAGCGGACAGTTCTGCTGATCACCAGCACACAGAGACAGAGATACTCAGAGATGTTTCTCCAGGGCTGGAACAGAGATCGCTGATTGGTGTGGAAAAACCTAGAGAATCAGATCTGAACTGCATTATCAGTTTGAAACTGAAGCTGTGCTGATATCATTATAGCGTGGATTCATTTGTGATAGAGAAACACTTCCTAGAAGACTTTATGCAAAAGTAATGACAGGGGACCACAGCATTCAGACATTATTATTTTCTCAAGATCACAACCCGACATAAATCTATTTATCTCCAGATAAAATAACTGCAGTACAGCTTTAGATTTCACATACTGTATATGTTCTGTGCATAGACTGTATATAAGTAAATAAAAAATATATGGTATCACTTTTTTAGAGACCAATTTAAACTATTAAGTAACATTCATATTACTAACATATTGGCTGTTTATTAGTACTTATAAAGCACATATTAATGCCTTATTCTGCATGGCCATATTTTAGATCCCTTAATCCTAAACTTAACAACAAGCTTAATGACTATAATAACTATATTAAGCAGCAAATTAGGAGTTTATTGAGGCAAAAGTCAGTTAAGAGTTAGTTGAGAATTGGACCTTAAAATAAAGTGTGACCAAATATATAATACACACACACACGCACACACACACACACACACAACACACACACACACACACACACACATATATATATATATATATATATATATATATATATATATATATATATATATATATATATATATATATGTGTGTGTGTATATACTGTATATAATACAAAAAAAGTAAAAACTATTAATTGGTTTTCATTTTACACATACAGTAATATGTATATATTTCTTTTTTACTTTTTATATATAATGCATGCTCAGTGTGTTTGTATGTGTGTGTGTGTAAATATAAGTATACATCAGTGTTAATTTAGTATAAATTGATAATTAAGATACTAATATAGATTTTAGTAATAATTTGCATTCGTTTTGTTTTTCATTTTAATTGTATTTAAAGTTTTTTTGTCATTTTTATTATTATTAATTATTATTATTGTTGTGTTTTTGTATAAATGTCTTTATAGTTTTGTTCATTATTATTTTATTTTTTTTATTAATTTTCATTTCAGTTCCAAGTTAAACTAAATTAAAATTAGAAATGTTGCCCTGGCAAATAGATGAAATAAATTCATATTTAATTTATTTGAGTTTGTGTTTATTTAAAGTAAAGAAAATGTTTTTTTTATGGTTTTATAATACCCTGCTATACATAAAAAAGTTGGTTTTAATTTTTATTTAACTATATATAATGTGTTTGTAAGGAATAGCAGAGTGTTTTCCCAGTTGAGAAGTTTCTGCTCAGTGAAAACAATAATATGAAGAATCACAGGAAGTGTGTGTGTGTTGCATTGATGCATATATATATATGTGTGTGTGTGTGTGTGTGTGTGTGTGTGTGTGTGTGTGTTGTGCCAGATGGGCGTTTGTGTCTCTCCTGCTCGGGTCAGACACATCAATCCCTCAAACAAACACAGCAAAACTCACCCGCTGCTTTCCAATGAGGCTCAGCATTATTCAGTGTATAAAAAACGTGACGAGTCGCATCTGCGGCTCACTTACTGATGAAATAGTCCGACAGAGCCTGAAGAAACGCCTAATGGATTCCTGATACGAGACGCCTCACATCCACTGATCACAGAGCCACAGGACACACGCCGCCGCTACTGCCAATTCTGATCCGAACAGCAGGTCCGAGAGACACAAACGCTGAGATAAAGAGAGAATAAACGAATGTTTACTGTGACCTGGACAAATAAAGCCGCTGGAGGAGGACGGGGATGAACGATGAGGGCTTTCTGAGCGACCTCTCGCAGCACAAACACAGCAAATTAAGAATGAGCGATGAGGACACGCGACTAAAGGACGGTCCTGCATCCTGTCTGTTTAAAACAATTAAAAATACCTGAAGATACAGTGAAACCGAACTACATTCGCCATCATTCTCTGGGACACACAACTCCTAATCCTCGTCTTGTCTGTGCATTTTGTTGTTCTTACATTAAATCTTCCTCTGATAAATGAAAAAGAGAGAAAGCAATATGAAATTGCATCCATCTGTCCATATTTCTCCTGACCAAAATCATTTGTATTGGATGCATATGCATAAAACATCAGTTCATGCAGCTCAAAGTGAAGATCATACCGCTAGCAACAGCAAGGTCATGGGTTCGATTCCCAGGGACTGCATGAACTGATTAACATGCATAACACTGAATGCAGTCTAAGACACTAGGGATAAAAACATACATAAATGTAAAGAGCAGATTTTTGCATTCAGAGCAATAGTTATCAAGCACAAAAATGATGCGCATCTCAATTAGAGTGTGAGTATTAAATATAAATTCAGAATCAGAAAGAGCCAGGTGTATTTGTTTTGGTGACAGAACAGATTACAGTGACAAGACAAGACACGGATAATAAAAAGAATAAAAACAGGATAAGTAAATAGGAAACAACAAAAAATATATTTAAAAAAATACACAAGATACAAAAGTAGACAATGGATGGTATGTGTGTGTACAGATGTGTCTTAAATAAATAAATGTATTGTTAGTGTTATATATAAAAATATATAAAAATTTCTCATTTTAAATGTGACATAATAATATAATTTAACGTGATGCAATAAAATAAATAACACTAAAACTGAAATAAAAATTAATAACAACTATAGGTACATATTTTAAAAAATATTTAAAAAAGGCAAAAACAACTAAATTACTAAAACTTTAAGACTTTAGTTAAAATGTAAAAATTAGCTAATAAAAAATTCAAAATAAATATAAAAAAAACTAAAATTATAATGAAAACGTAAAAATAAAAACTAAATGAAAATTTTACTAAAACTATAATAACACTGCAACAGAATCCAAATATATACAGTACAAATTCACAAAAACAGTAGCGTTATATTATATTGTAAATATTTTAAGACAAAATGTTATGCAGGTTCTCAAATAAACTAGCAAACTGGTTCATTTACACCAATCCATCTCCTCAGCGCTCCAGACATTCAGTCTCGACTGTGAATCTACAACACAATGAACACAACGCTGAACAACGATCTGAAGGACTGTTCAGCTCTCAGTTAGTCAGTGGTGAGCGCCGCTTAAGAGTTCGCTGGGTCTGAGATGAGACGAGAATGCTCTTCTCGTCCATTAGTGCTGAATTCAACAAGAGGAAGATTCGATCTGAAACTCTCAGCGCATCTCGTCTCTCGTCTGCCGCTCAATTCTCAGTGTTCTTCTGCAGTGAAATGTTTATCTCGAAATATCATTCAGCTAATTATGAAGAATGATATTGACCTCATGCTTCAGGATTCATTAAGACAAACGGACAAACAGTCTTCATAAACACTGACACTAAAGAATCAAGGCCATGAGTAATGAAGACTGATGAAGACATCATACAAACCTTCATCTGTCAATCATATTATAGTATCATTTACATACTTAATAGATTTTGATAATATTTTGAATTAAGATTTTATTTTTTATACTTTTTCGTTCTAATTTTAGTTCAAGTTTTAATAATTTTGCTGTTTATTATGTCATTTAGTTTTTCTTTTTTTTAAAGTTTTATATAGTTTTTATAATTTATTTTTATTATTTTTTATTTATTTTTTCACAGTTAAACTAAAATAAATTGCATAAGTAATGAAGTTTTTATTATTATTATTTTTATTTATTTATTTTTTTTTACTATTATTTTGACTTTTTTATTTGGTTTTAGTTTTATTTAACTACAATATCCCTGATATATTTTTAATTCATATTTTGAATTTGTTTTTATTTTTATATTTTCATTTAAATTTTAGTTAAATTTTTAATATTTTTTTGATAACTTTGTTGTGTTTTTGTCCTTTTTAGTCATTTAGTTTTTCTATTTTTTATGTTTATATAGTTTTTTTATCAATTATTTTTTATTTTCAGTTTTTTTTACACCAAGTTAAACTAAAATAAACTGTTTAACTAATAAACTGTTTAAATAAAAGTTATTATAATTTTAATATATATTTTTTTCTTTTTCATTAATAAAAAAATTGTTAATGGTTTTAGTTTTAAATAAAATAACCCTGGCATATTATAGTTTTTATACATATTTTGAATTAGATTTTTTTATTTTTATATTTTCCATTTTTATTTTAGTTAATGTTTCTTTGTCTCTTTTTACAATTTGTTTTTTTTTATATATATAAAAAATGTAAGTTCAATTTTTGTGGGTTTAGTACTTTAGTAGAAATGTTGGCTTGGTAACTAGACAAATAATAAAAATAATAATAATAATAATAATTCCAGCAATGATGGAATTAAATGAAATCTCCAATAACAGATCAAATCACACAAACAATATGGACATTAGTGATCAGGTGACTGCTGGTGAAACGTGAGAGCAGATGGATGTGTGTGTGTGTGTGTGTGTGTGCGTGTGTGTGTGTGTGTGTGTGTGTGTGTGTGTGTGTGTGTGTGTGTGTGTGTGTGTTGTACAGCATCTGTCACCGCTAACAAGCTGTGAAGCATTAAAAATCGGTTCTGCACTCATTTCACCTTCATGAACTTTCACAAAGTGGAAAGAAAGAATAAAAGAATGAAGGAAAGAGAGCAGATATTCTTCAGCAGTCAGTGATGAATTCTGGGCCAAAGTCAAAGACAAACTACACATTCATTCTGACTGGGGCGGATTTCCCATAATGCACCGCTGCAGACCACCGACCTTCAGGAGAAACACCAGCATCATTTCTCTGCTCATATTTACACATCACTCACGAACAGAATGACTCAGAAACATTTTTATAGACGAGGACCGTAAATCTGCATCAATCAATGAAATTCAATGTACTGCTCACATTAATAACACATCATTATCAGATTTATCCAATGCGTCATTTCTTATTCAAAATACAGTTCTGTGAATGTAAATCTTCAACTACGGTTATCCAGTTACATTTGTGCATTTTAGTAAAGGATTCAATTGCTTGTAATATGATCAAACACAGTCTCTGATTCATTTCAGTGAGTCAGTTCATTCAGGCAGCTCATTTGAATAACAAAATGATTCATTTGAATCATCATATCAGTTCCTGAAGTCTGTGTGCACCACTTTTGTCTTTTTTTAAATAAATAAGAAATACAGAGAAATATATTACACTTTAACAGATATTCACACAGAAAACAGCTGTTTGAAATTATAATAATATTTCACAATTATTACTGTATTTTTTTTTATCAAATAATGCATTGGCTCTAGTACCAGTATGAAAACAGGCATTGTTATTTATGTTCTGTGTGATGAAGCAGAAATTACACACATCATATAATATATTCTTCATTTTTCTGACAAGCAGGAGCCTCCATAAAAACGGTTTCAGCTCATTTGTTTTCTAAAAGCTCTCGATCAATGACTGAAGCTCACAAACACTGCAGACGGAGTGGAAACGCTGATGTAATGCCTCCATTATCACAATCATTCTCTCTGTTCTAGATGTTAAACATTAGAAGAGACTCAAGCCGAAGCACGCTTTAAATATAGACATGTGATTACTAGTTACTACATTAACCAACAGTCAACTAGACATCATTTGATGAACTGTTTTACATTTTGGATTTGTGAAACATTGGTATGAAAATAATGAATATTTTTATTCGTCAAGGACACATTAAATTCAGATCATTAATCGTGAAAGTGACAAAAGATTTCTATTTCCAATAAATGCTGTTCATCAAAGAATTCAGAAAAATAAATTTATCACAGTTTCCACAAAAATATGAAGCGGCAAAAACTATTTACTGTACTGATGATAAAAAGATATGAAGATTAACAGACAATTATTAATAATTGAACACCAATAACAATTTTGATTTTCCATTTGTTTTTAACTTTTTACACTCGAAACTAGTGGAATATTCTGCCGGTGAAGCAGGGTTATTATAATTAATTAATACTAAATATATATACTAAATTCATTAAAAATAAATAAATAAATAAATAAATAAAAAAGTATTAAAGGCTAATTTACAAAAAAAAAAAAAAAAAAAAATTATAAAAAAGAAAAAAGAATAAATAAATAAATTGACCAAAACACAATAATAACTAAAACTTTAACAAAAATGTATGAAAATGGAAAATATAAAAATGAAAAAAAAAAAATATATATATATTATATATATGTATATATATATATATAACACTGATCTGCTTTTAAGCACACGTGAATGTTACATAACACTTATGTATAGACTCTTATTTAATCATGAATAGAGCATTATATTGCTCAAATGTTGCTCTTTAATTGCTCTGGAGACTTAATACTCCCCCTAAAAATTAATAAAAACAACAGGCATATGTTAAAAAATAAAAAGCAGTGAAAGTAAATGAGGTGCGTTGTTGTGTGCATCAGCTCTAATCCAGATGCAGATTACACCACAAAAAGTTAAAGTATAGATTCTGGGGCAAATTTCATTTCTTTCGCTCGTCTTGCTCTCTGATTTATGAAAGCATGCACATTTCTCTCGTCTCTGGTCTCTCTCTCATGGCCTCGTGATCAATATGCTTCACCTGCGAGTGAATCTGCAATAATAAAAGCATTACAGGAGTGGGAGAATAACAGGGAATCTTATTAAAAGCATGTGTGTGTGTGTGTGTGTGTGTGTGTGTGTGTGTGTGTGTGTGTGTGTGTGTGTGTGTGTGTGTGTGTGTGTGTGTGTGAGTGTGAGTCTGAGTCTGTGTCTGTGTGTGTGTGTGGTCTGTGTGTGTGAGTCGTGTGTGTGTGTGTGTGTGAGTGTGTGTGTGTGTGTGTGTGTGTGTGTGTGTGTGTGTGTGTGTGTGGTGTTGTGTGTGTGTGTGTGTGTGTGTCTGTGTGTGTGTGTGTGTGTGTGTGTTCCTGCGTGTGTGTGTGTGTGTGTGTGTGAGAGTGTGTGTGTGTGTGTGTGTGTTTGAGTGAGTGTGAGTCAGTGTGTGTGTGTGTGTGTGTGTGTGTGTGTGTGTGTGTGTGTGTGTGTGTGTGTGTGTGTGTGTGTGTGTGTGTGTGTGTGTGTCTGTGTGTGTCTGTCTGTGTGTGTGTGTGTGTGTGTGTGTGACTGTGTGTGTCTGTCTGTGTGTGTGTGAGTGTGTGTGTGTGTGTGTGTGTGTGTGTGTGTGTGTGTGTGAGACAGACAGGTCTGAGGACATACGGTTGAGGTACATCAGCTTAGCATTCACTTTGCCTCTCGTGCTGTATATATATTTCATACTCTGTCTTTTATATTCCGGCGGCTGAGACCCAGCACCACACTCATCTTTATTTCATTTCGGGATGTTTTTAATTTTGCCTGAGATTATTATTTTTCTCCTCCTCTCTCTTTTTCTACATCTCTATGTCTGTGTTTCTAAAGATCAGGGTTCAACACGAGGCCTGCGTTTGAGACACAGTTCACCATTCGATTCACAAGATTCGATTCAATTTCAATACGATTCAGTTTTGATTCATTTGGATACACAGCCTCAGCCAATCAGGTTCAGTGCATCAGTTTTATTTAAGGATAAAATCTCTCTCAACTAATGCTGTAAACTACACAATAAACCCTGTCAAATATTATAATGATTTATAAACAAACATTTTAACAACAAACAAAATAAATTATGAAAACGTAATAAATATAATAATATAATATAAAATTTATAACAAATTTTTAATTATGTTTCTACTCCAGTTTTTTGATGACATACACATGTAAACAGTGACTGTCATAACTTGTTTTCATGACTGATTTATCAAACATACATTAAATATTGAAGATCAAGTTCAATAAAAATATAATGAATATGTAATATGGTCCTCTTTAGTTATGCACTGTATGCTTTATTCCACAGTGAATAAATAGTAGTAAGCTTGATTGTTACATGATCTCATGATCATTATAATTAAATAAAACTGAAACCATAAACCCAAAACAAATAAAATACACTTTATACAACAACATAAACAAAAATAATAATAATAAAACTGAAATAAAAAAATGAATAAAAACTATACATAAAAAAAAAATAAAAAAAAAATAAAAAAAAAAAAAAATAAAACCAATGGCATAAAAAATATGAATATAAAAAAATGAAATAAAAAAAAAACAAAAAAATGAATAAAAAAACAATTTAAAAAATAAAATGAAAAAAAAACCAACAAAAAAATTATAAAAAATTCGAAAAAAACAGTTGTATTTTTTTTAAAATTTTAAATGAAAAAAAAATTTTTTTTTAAATTTTTTCTAGTTTTTTGAATAAATATTTATATTTTAGCATTTTTGATTTTAGTGGCACATAAGTGTTAATTATAAATTATTGTTTATTTTTTACATATTTTATTTTATATATAAAATCTTGTTTTTTTTTATTTTTTTATAAATAATTTTTTAATGTTATTCATTTTTACTTTGGTTTTTTAAATAAAATTCTGTTGTAATTTTGTTTTATAGTAATTGTTTGTTTTATTTATTTTAAAATATATATATATAATTATAAATCTTATTTTTATTAAAATTCTGTTATATTTATAATATTGATATAACAACATACAATGTGTTTTCCATTACTTGAAATAAAATAATATTGTACTGAAAATTATATATATAGTATACTAGACTAATATATATATATATAGTAGAATAGCTAAAACCGTTAAAATACAACATTATTTAAAAATTAACTAATATTTTTAAATATATATATTGCCAAAAAAGACAAAACACACAACAAAATTACTAAAATTTGAACATACATTAAAAAAAAAAAAGTAAAATAACTTAAGATGCTAAAATAATGCTGATCTAAGCGGCAACCAGTTATTTTCTTATAAATAAAAAGTTATTTTGCATTTTTAATTAAATTTCGTTTAAAAATGGCTGAACTTTCACCAGTTTGATGAGATAATGAATCAGAAAAAAAATTTGCAGCTTCAATTCCAGTTTAAGAGGAACACTGCACTGCAAAAGCTGCAGATTCTACAGAAAACTCAACACAGATGCTGCTATAAACCACAGACAGAGTCCCGATGCATTATCACACAGTTTCTCTCCGTCTCTGAGGATGGACTATAACACAGAGATCTCGGTTTACTCATTTGTTTTTAACTCCCTTGTTCTAAGACCTTCTGGAAGTTCTCTAATTAGTGTAAGGCTTTAATCGTTCCCTCTGGATCTACAGCGTTTAAATAATGTCCCTACCACAAACGCACAAAATCGCTGTGTTACTCTCAACTACAGCGGGAACAACACATGAATCACTGCAGGAGACCCCAAAATAACCAATATCTCTCAGCTACGTTCATGAAACAGCACTCGCTTTCTCTGTTTCTCAATCTGAGCGCTTGCAGCGAATTAATGAATGTTTCCAGAGAGCGCCGGATGAAACACACACTCACTGCTTTGGTGGTTTAATAACGTTGTTTAACAGCGTCTCTGTTCCGAGCACCATAATCTGAGATTACACACTAAACACAGAAGCACGCAGCATTTCTAGGGATTTCAACCAATAACTCAATCACTAAACCGAGACACAGAAACAATCGAAACATTTATTCTGATTTATGTCACAATCACAGAATAATCCCGACATGTGAGCGTCTGAACACACACTTCATCTGCTGCAGGGTTATTATACACAACTCAAACTAAAACCAGAAATGTGCATTTCTGTTACTTGAAATTCATTCTCAGCTGGAGAAAAAGAACCTATTTTATTTTAGCTAGAATTTAGTTTTACTTTATCTCCTAAATAAATAAAAGTAAAAATTACAAAATTACGAAAACGTCAACAAAAAATAACATTTAAACAGAAAATGCAAAAATAAAAACTAACTCAAAATATTAATAAAAACTATAATAGTATCTCAATGATACTAAAATAACACTGATGTATATCAGGATTATTATACTTAAAATTAAACCATAAAAAAAATTGTTACTTGGCGTAAAATAAACATTTAACTGAAATAATAATAATAATAATAATAATAATAATAATATATATATATATATATATATTATATATATATATATAGATATATATTATACTTATATATATATGCATATTGACAAAAACAAAACAAAGCCAAAATTTCTAATTTTCATTTAGTTTAACTTGATGTAGTAAAAAACTAAAGTAAAAAGTAAAAATTATTAAAAACTATAAAAAATAGGCATATTGACAAAAACAAAACAACTAATAATTCTGACAAAAATTACTAAAACTAAACTAAAATGTAAACTCTAAAGCATTAATGTTGTCCTTCCTACAGGATGAGCCTCATAAACAACAATAACAGAATCATAAGAAATATATTCCAACATTTTCTACATCATATAATGTAATATTTTAATTTAAAATATTGAGTTCATTTAATTGCATTAAATGTATGCAGTGTGTACGGCGCAGTGTTTTCAATATATGTGTTTGCAGATCATTTAGTCACAACATGTTACATTATTTTGTGAAAGTAAAATGATTAGGCTTGAATTATTTATCATTAAAAATTTAAAATCATCCTAAAATACACTGAGCTAGTAAAGTGTGTAAGTTTGTTATTAGTTATATAATTATTTTAGTATAACTGAGATATTGTTATAATTTTTATTAATATTTTGAATTCATTTTTATTTGGTATTTTCAGTTTTCATTTTAATTTAAGTTTTAGGAAAACTTGTTTTATTTTATAAGGTTTTTTTTTGTTTGTTTGTTTTTATTGTAGTTTTTATTCATTTCATTTCAGTTTTATTTAATAAAAAATGTTAACTAAATTATCTAAAAATAAATTGCATTATTATTAATTGTAGTATTATTATTAAATACTGTCAAGGCAACTAGCTGAAATAAAATTTAGAAGTTATTTGTTATATATGTTTTTTTCAGTTAAAATGTATTTGTTTTATATTTTAATGTTATTTTATTTTAAATAACATATATTTGAATTAATATTTTGTTTTGTACTTTAATTTTGTTTTATTTCAGTTAAAATTTATTTTATTTATTTGTTTTATATTTTAATCTTATTTTATTTTAATTAACATTTATTTTATTTATTCATGTTTTTTAATTTTATTTTATTTCAGTTAAAATGTATTTTTTTATTTGTTTTATATTTTAATCTTATTTTATTATTTTTAATTTAACATGTGTTATTCATTTTATTTTATTTTCATTCATGTTTTTTAATGTTAATTTTATTTTCAATCTTAAAGTGTATTGTCTTTGTGTTTTAATATTTTAATTTATTTGTTTTTAATTAACATTTATTTTATTTATTCATGTATTTTTATTTTTATTTTATATCAGTTTAAAATGTATTTTATTGATTTGTTTATATATATCTTAATGGTTTTTATTTTAAATATTTATTGGTATTATTCATGTTGTTTAATTTTAATTTTATTTCATTTAAATGTATCTTTTTTATTGTTTTATACTTTAATCTTATTTTATTTTAAATAACATTTATTTTATTTATTCATGTTTTTTAATTTTATTTTATTTCAGTTAAAATGTATTTTTTTATTTGTTTTATACTTTAATCTTATTTTATTTTAATTAACATTTATTTTATTTATTCATTTGTTTTGTACTTTAATTTTGTGTTATTTCAGTTAACATTTATTTAAAGTAACAAAGATGCATTTGAATGGTTTTAGTTTTAGTCACTATAATAACGCTGCTGTTCTGTTGTACTGATATTCTCTGGAGGCTCATGCTGACTGATGTTCTGGTGGAAGGTTAGGCTGTTTTATCGTTGTCAGGATTGCGTCCAGGCTGTCAGACGCTGAAGCTCCATGAACACACGTGTGCTCCTCAGGGACTCAGCAGAACATATGGAGATCCATCACGACAGCAGCGGCTAAACGCCTCATACGACAAACCAACATCAACACACGCGAGCACAGACAGCATCTATAAGAGCAGTGCTTCCCACAGGACTCTGTGAGACTGTGGTGGTGCACCTCACAAAATCTGTGCATTTTAAAGTTTAAATGCATCAATTCTGTGCACAAATTTAGGAGCTGCAACCCATTTTCAGCATCCAGTTAAAAAGTAAAAAGTCTTTGCTTTGAGTAGTTCCTGAACTCTAAAGTGAACTCAAACCTATCTTTATCTGTGATAGTGTCTGTCTACATCACATTCACAACACATTAAAAATAATACTAAAAAAATAACTACATAAAATAATGCTTTACAGTAGGAAAATTACTTTTGTTTTAATTTCTTCATTTCTTTAATTTCTTTAATTTCTTCACTAAAGAAAGGAGCTTTTCTTCACTAAACTAGGGAGCTTTAATGTTTTGGAAACTTCAGTTGATATTATATCTTATATTAAAAATTGCATAAAAATAGATTACTATTTGAAATTTCAGGATTTCTTCAAAACATATCAACTGTTTAAAAAAACTTGGCGCGATTTCATCAACGCTGTCGAAACACTAATAACTGTGTAAAATATGTACATATTCATTCATTGCTGAATATAATTGACATTGAATTTCAAATTAATTAACACATTTAACATCCATCCACACACATTTGTATTTTTTCCTTGTGTTTATTATATAATACTCATATAATGGATATTATAGATATACCCATTGATATGTAAACTACAGAAATATATATAAAGCAGAGCAAAAAGAGGAACATATGGCTGACTGA
>NC_056577.1:31503843-31506233 GCF_018340385.1 Cyprinus carpio | reverse complement strand
GTGTTATCGCCGCGTGTTTAGTGTAAAAGGCGAGTTTCTGTAGCAGGCGCCCACGCTGGAAGATCTGTTCATGCGGGGGGGCGAGGGCCTGGGTGGAAAATATGTGACCTCATTTAGTATTTGTGACTGACGACATGAAATTTCTCTACTGTCTTCTCCCCTGGCGTGATTGTATGTTTAGTACACAAAAATTGTAAATTGAGTGTACTTGTACTTTGAGTTTCATAAAAATAAAAATAAATGATAAAAAAAAAATCTCTGTTACTGTCTTAGGCTATGTGTTGTAGCATTAAAGAAACATATTGGTTTCATATTTGTTTAAATATTATTAGGCTATGTAATGTTTTATTTATTAATCATGTTAGTATGAAAGGAGCATGCAGCATGAGGAAAAGATATGATGAATCATGCGCAAATAGCCTAGGAGGACTGGAGTGGGTAAGACATGAATTTTTAAACCACTTTATTGAGTTTGTTTTGTAGAAGACCCTTGTTTTAAAAGATTGCGTTTTTGAGACAATTGTATATTATGGTGACAATATTTTACCACCACTTGCCTGTATTAATAAACAAGCAAATATATTAGCAGACAATGTAATAAGGTTGCGGCACATCACTTGTATTGCACGTTGAACTGGGAGGCGCAGAAACTCTCGTGCTTTGTGGTCTCCCAGACCAGTTTGAGAGAATATAGGGCTGCTATTATATAAAGCTTAAAAATATCTTACTTTTAAACGAAAATATTAAAAACGAAAAGAAATAGGCTACTCTCTGACTATGTCCGGCCTAATCCATATGAAAATGTGCTGTTCTCTCTGGCATTTTTTCATGGCGATCAGTCCGCATCGTCTTTGCAAGCGACACAGAAATATTAAAATAATTAACTCATTTAGTTTATCTATTATTACACTATATCTTCAATCCCACATTAAAAACACATTTGTTCACTGTCTGATTTTTAATTTTGTAAATTTTTATTTTTTTCAAGTTTTTAAGTACAATATGAGGTTAGTCCACAGCCCCCCACCAGTGGGAGAATGAGCTATGACGGGGGGGGGCTGCAGCCCCCCGCAGGCACCCCCCTTCCCGCGCCATTTGTCTGTATGTAGACTTTTTTCGCCCATTCAAGTGTTCAGAAGTCTCGCCGCTGTTCAGACAGGCTGCAGCAGAATATCTCATTTTAACACTTTAACAGCTCAAAAACATCTGAATTTAGCTCTTGGTGTGTTCTAATCTGGCTGGGATTGTGTGCACTCGGCGTACCGAAGATGAATTTATTTGTATTTGTTAACAATAGTCATTAAAACAAGAATAAACATCGTTTTGTTGTGAGGCTCTTTTGAGACTGAACCGCGCTTGATGCGCCAAGCGTGTGATTTATCTCTCGTCTCAATGTTCTCTGGCCAGACATCAATTATTAATGAGCCCTGACCCGCTAATAATACGATATGTTGGTTTAACTTGTCAGTGTGAATTAAAATTAATTTATTTATTTGCTATTTTTAAAGGCGATTTTAAAAGTGGAAACTCAAGGGAGACTCCTCCCTCTCAGTTGTCAGGGAATTGCTCCTGTAGAGGCGCCAATTTCTCTCAGACAATTGGAAAGGTCTCAGCACACAACTCAAAACAGAGAGCATGGCAGAGAGACAGAGGGAGAGCAGATGTCTGACAGTTTTTTAATTTTCTGTTATAATACAGTGTTTGTAAAGTCGTGTGAAAACTATACATATTTCCTCCGCAATGACTTTTTTCTGTATGAAAAAATGGTTTTGAAGTGTTTGGAAGCGCAATTTAAACATAACAAGACAATTAATGATTCCCTTTTACTGTCATTTCAAAAATCACCACGAAAAAACCTTTCAAGCTATCCAAAATCCATTCGCAATTTAAGTTCCTCAATGTTTTGGCATCATGTAGACAAAGTTTGGTGTGCTTAGTTTAACTCTCCTCTGAGCAGTATGCATTAATTCACAGCTATATTTTTCCAAAAATCCACATTCAAATCAAAATAGCCGACTTCCTGTTGGTTGTAGCTGATGACTGTGAATTAGAAAGTTGTCCGTCTTGATAAGAACAATATATATACCAAGTTTGGTGTCTGTAGCTAAAACTAACCCCGCCACTTTTGACAAAACGGTTGGCGCTATCAGGCTACCTCCTCCTCGCCTTTCCTCATGTGCTTTTGCCATTGTCTAGCTATCATTAATACTGATATGGGGTTTTGAGTTTACGTGTAATTATGAGCATTTAATCTGCCTCAAAATCACTAGAAACATGAATATTTCAAGATTGACACGTTGCCGTAGCAGCACACCATTAGGTATAAATATCCCCACAACAGATTTAACGCCGGACGTGTTTTTTTATCATTATGTCTGATGAAGTTTGAA
>NC_056577.1:31498034-31502843 GCF_018340385.1 Cyprinus carpio | reverse complement strand
GTGTTGATCTAAAAAAAATCTCTGGGGATTTCGTTAAAATACAAGGCATGCAATGACAAAAATGATGCAAAATTGCCTCATAAAATAAAAAAAAAACCCGACTTCCTGTTGGGTTTCGGATTTTGCTCCAAGAGTCTTTTTTGTAGGTACTGATTGGCAATTTTCGTGCATGTACGTGAAACACAGCTCGAGGGCTGTTGATTTTTTTCCCGATAGGTGGCGCGTCGAGCCATTTGCCACACCTCTTCTGAAACCTATATCAGACGTAAATTTTCACCAGGTCGGCGGCGTTGCAAAGTTTCATGACTTTTTGAGCATGTTTAGGCCCTCAAAAATGTGATTCATTTTGGAGAAGAAGAAGAATAATAATAATAATAAACGAAGCAGATACAATAGGGTCCTCACACCATCGGTGCTCGGGCCCTAATTAAAGCTGCAAGCAGCGTGAACGACCCCTTTCGCACCCGGCTCACCGCCTCTTTGTGGCTTTAGAAAAAAGGTGAACGGTGAGAAATATGCTTTTAAAGTCGTAAATATAAGTGGAATATGTCAAAGTCTTTTATTGTGAAAATTTTCCCTGTTGCCAGCAGGGGCGCTATCATTATAATGGAATATTGGCCTTCAGATGTGTTCAGGCCAGGACTCTTATCGAACATGTGAAGTTTGGGGCAGATCAAAAATTTTATCCCTGAGTTACACCAATTCTCTTCCTTTGGCGGACATAAAATTGTGTCACAGCGCCATGGACACGCCCTTTAAAAAAAACTCAAGATCTCCACAATTCACTATTGCAAAGGCCTTTAGACTAGACTGACCAGAAAAAAATTGATGTCATAAAATTTTCTAGGAGTAGTAGCGTTACAGCGTAAAACATGACATTTCCTGTTGCCAGCAGGTGGCGCTATGACTATAACTGAATATGGGCATGTAGATCTTTTCAGGTCAGAAGTATATCTAACATGTGAAGTTTGGGGCAGATTGGACATTGTATAAACCTCAAGATCTTCTCGCATTTACGCATCGCGAAAGGCCTTTAGATTACACTGACAAAGTTTGGCGTTGATCTGAATAAATCTCTAGGAGGAGTTCGGTAAAGTACAACCCCTGAAAATGGCAAAAACAACACAAATTCCTTGCAGCGGAAAATTCAAAATAACTGACTTCCTGTTGGGATTCGGATGTTCATACCAAGAGACTTTTTTGTAGGTATTGGTGTGTTATGTGTGTACCGATTTTCGCCATACGTGTACGGAAACGTGAGCTCGAGGCGCACGATCTGAAGGGGTGTATAGGTGGCGCTTATCGAGCCATTTTGCTACCACACCTCGATGGAATATTGGCCTTCAGATGTTTTCAGGCCAGGAATCTTATCAAACATGTGAAGTTTCCAAAGATCGGACATTTTATGCCTGAGTTATTATAACATCTTTTATTCCCATGGCTTAGACATCGAACTGCCACGGCGCCATGGACATCGCCTTTTAACGAAAACTCAAGATCTTCACAATTTAACATTGCACAGGCCTTTAGATTAGACTGACCACAAAAAAGACATTGATGTCATAAAATTTCTACAGGAGTAGTTCGTATTGAGTGTAAAATATGTCACTTCCTGCTGCCAATAGGCTAAGCTATGGACTATAACTGAATATGGGCATGTCGATCTGTTCAGGTCAGGAGTCTTATCAAACATGTGAAGTTTGGGGCAGATTGGACATTGTATGTCTGAGTTATAGCAACTTCCCTTTTTCATGGCTAACCATCGAAATTGGCCAGGCCGCCATGGACACGCTCTTCAACTAAAAAACTCAAGATCTTCGCAATTTAACATCGCAAAGGCCTTTAGATTAGGCATACCAAGTTTGGTGTTGATCTGAATAAATCTCTAGGAGGAGTTCGTTAAAAGTACAACGCATGGAAATGGCAAAAATACACAAAATTGCTCATTTAAATAAACCGACTTTCCTGTGGATTTTCAGACAGGTACCCAGAAGACTTGTGTTTAGTAGTATTGGTGTGATACGTGTGACCGATTGTCGTACAGGTACGTGAAACGTACGCGGCGCACACCGTTGAACATTGTAGAGTCGCTGTTGAGGCCATTTGAACCCACTCACACATTCTGAAAATCCCTTATCAGATGTAAAGTTTGCGCCAGTTCTGATGAGTATCGCAAAGTTTCATGGCTTTTTCGAGGCTGTTTAGGCACTCAAAATGCGATTCATTTTGGAGTAAGAAGATAATAATAATAAATAAACGAAGCAATTCCCCAATAGGGTTCATACATCGGGTGTGCTCGGGCCCTAATAATACCAAAGCTGCAAGCAGCTTATGAACGGTAAAGTTTGGTGTAATTGGACATTGCATGTTTAAGTTAGTTAAAACAAAATGCATTTCCTGTGCAACAGGTGGCACTATGATTATAGTGGAATAATAACTAACTTTAGACCGTGGTGCAGGCCAGATACTTTCGAACATGTGAAGTTTAGGGAAGATGGGACATCTTATGCTACAAGGTTACAACAACTTCTATTCCATGGCGAGACATCAAACTTGTCACAGCCATGGCCACACTGTAAATGAAACCTCAAGATGTTTACAATTTAACATCGCAAAGGCCTTTAGATTAGACGACAAAAAAAGGTATAAAATGTGTAAATATCTAGGAGTGGTTTGTTCACATTAAAAACATGTGCTGTGTTGCCAGCAGGTGGCGCTATAGATATGGATTTTGGCATGTAGATATATTCAGCTGACAAAGTTTGGTGTTGATCTGAATAAATCTCTAGGGGAGGAGTTCGCAAAGTACAACCCCCTGAAAATGTCAGTAAAAACGACACAAATTTGTACATGTACGTGAAACGTAGCTGAGAGGCGCACCCGTTGAAAAATGTATAGGTGGCGTTATCGAGGCATTTTGCCACACCCAATGGAAAATTGGCCTTTAGATGTGTTCAGGCCAGGACTCTTATCAAACATGTGAAGTTTGGGCAAGATGACATTTTATGCCTGAGTTACAATAACTTTTATTCCCATGGCGAGACATCGAACTTTGTGACGGCGCCATGGACACGCCCCTTAAACGTAAAAAAAACTCAAGATCTTCACAATTTAACATCGCACAGGCCTTTAGAATAGAGTGACTGAAAAAAAAAAAATTTATGTCATAAAATTTCTCGGGTAGTTTGTTACACTGTAAAATATGTCACTTCCTGTTGCCAGTAGGTGGCGCTAATGACTATAACTGAATATGGGCATATCAATCTGTTCAGGTCAGGAGTCTTATCAAACATGTGAAGTTTGTGGCAGATTTGACTTTGTATGTCTGAGTTATAGCAACTTCATTTTTCATGGCGAATCATCGAAATTGCCAGGCCGCCACGGACACGCCCTTCAACGGAAAACTCAAGATCTTCGCACTTAACATCGCAGCGCCTTAGATTAGGCATATCCGAACCAAAAGAGCACACAAAAAACCAAATATAAAACTTGAGAACATTTTCAAAAGGTTTCGTTTTTAAATTAAATTTAAAATAAACAAAATTGTCTGGGGTGGGCGATATGCCCCAAAATCTTTATCACGAATGATAATGAATTTGTCCACTGTCTAGTTTTATGTACATCTATTATCTATTATCTATCATTTTTGTATGTGTATATATAATATATATATATATTATTATATATAATTTCTTGATAATAGAGTCATACGAGAAAAGTGAAAAATACATTATCAGTAAATGCAAATTTTGAATTGTTTATTTTTTTCTATTCTGTTACAAAAATGATTTAGTCAAAGCATGAGAGATTTCAGAATGGAGACAGGACGAATATTGGACAGCTTCCCCTTAAGACCGAGTCGGATCCAATTATTTTTTCATACGCTTTCCCCTTTGCAACTTTTACAAACTTTAAAACCTAATTACTTTGGTTTTGGGGGTTTTATTGGAGCATTAAAATGTTTTTGAAGTCAAGCCAAATGCTTGCCAAAAAGCCCACGAGCTCTAAGCAGCTGATGCGCAGCAGCACTTCTCAACCCCGAAAAGAGACGCGCGCCAATATAGTTTTTTTTGTGTTTTTAAAAGGCCTAAAAACAGTGTTAATAGTTTAATTTTTTTTTTTAATATTTTTTTTTTTTATGGAGCTTATATTTTTTATTTCATAATGGTAATTTTTGAGTAATTTTGATTCTGGGAAAAGTAAACTTTTAAGTGTCGCTTTGTGAAATGTGATTATGTATCTAGTCAGAAAGACTTGAGCAGAAACCTTTTTTATTTGGGTATGTTTTCTGTTCTAGCCCCAAATGGGGTTACTGTTAAGGGGGCAAACGCAGGCTTAAAAACCAGACCACGCGACAGCAAGGGGCGTACGCATCATGCTGTTTTTACCCGTCGTCTGCATACAGTTAATGCATGTGACGCCGTTTCAAAAATGAAAAGTATTGCCGAAAAAAAGTATTTTGAGGGTCCACAAAATAAAAAGATAGAGCAAACATAATCGAAGACTTTTAATTTTTCCTCCCATTTAAAACGGATGTCGCCAAACCCTAGCATTTAAAATTGATCTCTCTCCTTCCTCTCTCCTTAACACACAACCCCCACACCCAAAGAAAATATATAAAAAATTTGTAACCTTTTCCCTGATCTATAACCATTTTAAAAATACTTAATGATCTATAAAATTTGTGAAATGATTTTATAAAACATATTACCAGTAAAATCATTTAATTTTTTAAAAAAAAAATATTATTCTTTGAAAGTTTTGTATAAAAATTTAATTCCTTTAAAAGGGTTTTACAAATTTTTAATT
>NC_056577.1:31496884-31497034 GCF_018340385.1 Cyprinus carpio | reverse complement strand
CTTGAAAGGTACAGAACTGAAACGGACAATCTGACCCAACAACTAGACGATACCAATGATGAGTTCTACATGGTCAGAAAAGAACTACAATATGCTTACAAGCAGAAACAAGAGCCAAGGAAAGAGAAACATCTCTTAGCCTCATCACTG
>NC_056577.1:31496744-31496809 GCF_018340385.1 Cyprinus carpio | reverse complement strand
ATTGCCTTCGCCACACAACCCTTTCCTGCCAACGAAAGTAAACCTCCCGTCCAAGACCTTAGAGC
>NC_056577.1:31496598-31496667 GCF_018340385.1 Cyprinus carpio | reverse complement strand
ACGACGTCCAGGCTTACCTGCAAGATATCGAATTTCATCTGGAAATGAGACCTCATGTGACTGACAGAG
>NC_056577.1:31484939-31496102 GCF_018340385.1 Cyprinus carpio | reverse complement strand
TACGTATTGCTAACCACAAATTTGATGGGCGAATCAAAAATACAACAAACTACTTCCAAATGATCTAGAAATATTCAATGTACCCATAAATACATTGATAATTGAGCTGTTAAATACGTGTACCTAAATAACATGATGGCCTGAAACAGTACAGTTACACTGTCATGGAAGTGTTGTATTGATCTGTCTTGCTGTGTTTGCTTGCTTCTTCTGCCTTTGTTTCTCCCGCGGCATCGCGATGTTTCAAATAAACAACATCGCCGATCGAAGGGGGGTATGTGCCGTGACCAAGGACCAAATTAAAGATTCGATCGGGAGCCTGGTTTGAAACATGAGCCGAATTCCACAGAAAGGCAGGATGTTGTAAATCAACTCCCAGCACCACACATCTGATAACCAACCCAACTCTTTCTAGAGAGAACAGCTTCAACATTAACACCATTGGAAAACAATATTGACAATTTCAATTCGAAGAAGAGATTGTCTAATTTTGGGGCAAAGTAATCGAAGAAGATGGACAGTCTGAAACTCTACATGTAAAAGCCATGAGATTAAACAAGATCGCTTGGATTGACTTCCCCAACAACTAGCAAAAACCAGATGTGAAATTCCATAAGGAGACCTGTTAACCCCTCTGGTTCTCCACAGGACATATCCTTACTCCCCAGAATGCGCCACAGAGACGCCTTCCAAATGTATATAGCACCAAAAAGGAACTCAAAAAGACTTCTAAATGGATATCAGTCCATTGCTCTAACTCCATATCATTTATGTAACCTATTAATATTTGATTTTAATGCCTCTAAATCACTCTATTGTGTATGTTTTTTTTAATAAACTCTTGAATAGCCTTACGGGATATATCATGTTTAGTAGTGTGGTTGATTATTCTTGGTTGAAATGTTCGCCATCAGTTATTGTCCAATGTATCATATGCTTGTTATTCGGAATCATGTCATATTATAACCTGCAAAGACGGGTAAAAATTCGGACCACGAGCTTGTAAGATAACATATGATTTAGAATGGGTGGGACAAGACAATGCAAACACCTGAGGACAAGGACAATATCTAATTGGTCACAGACAAATATTTGAGGTGTGGCCAAAAGGCCAGTTTATAATACTCCAGGACACCATCAAGTATGCTTGTAGCTTTAGCTTTTGTCAAGACTTTGGCTATCAGTCTATGACGGCTTTAGCTTTCGCTTGCAAGTAGGTTTAAGCTTTTTAGTCATGCTTTGTCATCACTTTTAGCGTTCTTCGAGCGCCGTTCCAGGTGCTATCGGCTGCACGCATGCTGCTACTTGGTTCTGGTTCAGGAATCGCTGAGCCGTTTTCCGTGATTCGCCGTTTGTGAAACAGTGAATTTGTTTCAAATCCTTAATCTTAAATGATCCCTTTGAGCTAAATTGACCTGTTTCCTTACCACTGTCTAAATAATTATACAGATGTACTAATCATAAAATGTGTCATGTTTTAAAGCTGATTTACTACAAAAAAAAAAAAAATTTGAAAAGTCGGAAATTAACACCATAGAGTTAATTTAAAACACTTTGTTAAGTGTATTTGGATAACCACCACCACGAGTGTTAAAGTACACTCCCTTTCAAAAAGTGTGTGAACCTTTCAACACAATCAGGTGTTAAAATATAACCAATATTGGAGTTAATAAACAACACGCAATAAGAACGGAATTGATATTGCCAACACTATTATGGTGTAAAAATTTAACACTATAGAGTTAAAAACAACACTGGTAATAAGTGTTTTGTTAATTTAAACCCAACACACACAACAAAAATAACACACACACCACATATATATATATATATATATATATAATATAATAGAAATAGATAAAAATCCACAAACAATATATGTGTTTACACATTTTATTATTTTAATGTGAAAGGATTGTAACTTTTTGCCCCCCCACGCCCCAAAAATGTCTTCACATTCAGTGTTTTTCAATACATAATAAAGAACATACTTTACAAAAATTATAACAATGTCAAAGCAAATCAGTGCAAAGGCACAAAAAACGTATTTGGTCCATATGATTCTCAATTTAATCAGGTTTATAGTGCTTACATTTACTGCTAAACCACATGATCTCATTATCCCACAAACCATGAATGAAGGGCCACATACGTAGATGATTCGGGGCCCAGTGAGGAAGAGTAGGGAGCGTTACTGGGTTGGCGGAGCCCCCCCCCCCCCAGGGGGAGGCGCTCATTCAACACCATTAAACTAAAGTGCGGGGTCCGGTACGGACCAGCACCAGTTGCCCCCTCTTAGGATGGCCCCCTGGCTGAATGTATGGTACTGATCAATGAACAAGTCTGTGCCAATGCCATTTGGACCTCCTTGGAGAAGAAGTAGTCTGCCTTTGTTTGTTTTTCAGGGACACAAGCTGTGGTTCTCTGCAGTTTCCAGCTAAGCAAAGAAATCCCTCCCTTGCAGCATCACAAAAGTGCATCTGTCAAAATTGGGGGAGAAAAAAAAAAACATATTTTCACATTCATTTATGAAAACTTATAATTAAAGTGGTGAAATATTCAGAGACCAAGATATCAATTACATAAACAATAATATTTATATAAAAAAAAGTGTATCCAAAAAATTCTGCCTATAATTTTTTTTTTTATCATCATGTGGTTCAAAACCTGTATGACAAAATGTCTTACATGGTGTCTATAGAACGGCACATGATTACAAGGTAAATAACAATTCAGGATGAACAATTTATTTTAAGGGTTATTTCTGCCCAAAAAAAATAAAAAAAATTATGCTCTCATCATTTATTTACCGGACTGTTGGTCTCTCAGCATGAATGCGTGTTCAAGGGAGACTCTATTAGCCAAGCAATGCAGTCTAACTCCAACCAGGAAAAGCACACAAGCTGTGAACAATCAAGATGAATAAAAATATAGCATGAAGCCATACATATGTGCTTTTTCTCTCTGAGGTAAATATTATCTGCTGTGCTCGCTGCCACAGGAAGTGATCAATGTTTCATCTGTCAGCATGTCATTTTGACACCGTCATGCACAAACCAAAGCTCCCGTAACAAACTCAGTGAAGCGAAAGGTACCATTTCTTTTGTTAAATTGTGATTTTTTTTGGGGGGGGGGGTTTCCATGTTAGAAGTCCAATTTTGTGCAATTCAGAGTGAAAACTGAATCTTAATAGATGTCTCAGTGAAACACACAGTCATGCACAGAGACCAACAATCAAGTCAGATGTTTGTTGAAAGAATATGCAACATTTCAGTATGTTTCTCACTAAACCTTATTGTAACCGCAGATACCACGTGGAAGACATGCACATTGATACATAAGACTCGACTCTATTATAATTTTTGCTTTCTATGTTTTACAGCTTGATGTTATTCTCGCTATAGACTGATATTATATGGTATTATGGGATAAGCCACATTAGGGAATTTTATGTAAGCTCCCTGTGTGTAATGACATAGAAAAAAATTCACGGTACGATTATTTAACCCTCTGGGGCCAAAAACTAACGTAAATAGCGTTTTGAGGCATTTTCTCCTGATAACACGAAAAGAACTTAAATAACTTTCAGTTTTGATCGTTACAGATGAATAGCAATAAGTCAAGATGAATCAATAAAAGGGGTATGCTTTTATTTGTATACCACATGATAGGCGAACAACAAAACTTTCGTGCATTTTATGCAAAATAAAAGAAAACAAACAAGATCGCTTCATCTGCACCCTTGGTCTGGGCTGATCCTTCATTCAGAAACGAGTCATTAAATTCGATGAACCAACTCAGTGGATACTCAGCGAGAAGAGACATGAGGAGTATATAATATAGAGAAAGCCGGCATGTCTGCTTTTAAACGGAAGCAGTGCTACAAAAACAAATGATATTCTGATAAAAGTAATCCATATGATGAAAACAAGCGCCAATCTCCCGGTCTTTTCCGTCTCCCTTCATTTATATCTATGCGATTACGCCCCCCCCGCGCCGAGCAGGCTATTGAGATTATAATCTTGAAGCTCGCGGCAGGGTAACCGCCCAATAACAACAATCAAAGCAGCGAGTTTTTAACATTTTCTTCTTGCCACTGCGCACTCAGAGGAAGAGGATGAGATTCACCGCAGAAAAAGACTTGCTGTGACAAATAGACACGAATTCTGTATGAGGCGCGCGTAGATTAAATCAAACGTTCGCTTATGAATACATGTATAAAACACGTGCATATAACCTATACGATTACTAACACTAACATGCATACTCCTGGATGTTCCAAATACATATATAATACACATGCACACTAATATGAAATCGATACCAATACATATAAGTTAAAAGAATGCAACACATTGTGAATAACTTGCGTATATACATATAAATTGACGCGTGAATACACCAAAGACACTGATATATATGTATAAGTCGATCCATGCATATACACCCTACACACACTGCGCATCACATATAAAACTCGCTGCATACAAAACACAACTTGACATACTCGCCCGATAATAGAAACTTGATCATGATATACACATACACACACTCGCGCATACATAAAACTCGCTGCATACAAACAAACCTGAAATAATCGCATTATACATATAAACTTGATCCGTTGCATATAAAACTATTAAACACTCGCACATAATGTAAAAACTCGATGCGCGCATTACAACACTGAGGATTATCAGATGTTATATATCCAACGTTCATCAGAGGTGTAGAACTTGATGGCTGTCTGTTAAAACAAGGGACAGATACCAGTCCTTTGCTCTCTTTTATTTTTAAAGTTCAAGTGAGTATTCTAGACAATTCGCCATAAGCCTGGAGACGGACACGATGCTTATTAGATGGACAGGAGAACTGGATGGACAAGTGTTACAAGATGTACAAGATGTTTAGTCACTACAAAACAGTACAATAAAGAAATCAAATAATAATACATCAACGCAAACATACAAAAACATATATATCTACTCAATCCAAAACGATAATATGGCAAACAAACTACTTAACGCATCTAAGGACGAAGGACTCAAAGGACATGTTTGGGTTGTCCATTCAAACATCCACACCCTAACCAAAGGAAGAGAAAAACGGAAGGAAAGTGAGGTCTATTTATAGACCTTGACCGGAGGTGTATGGGTAAGTAGTGCACTTGCATGGGTATTTGTTAGTCGCTGGAATTGTGGGCTAGGTAGTATAGTAGATATGAGAAAACGGAAAAAATGAAAGAAAGGGTCAAATGTCACAACAGACGCCCCGAATACCGTCAAGTATCGCTATCAACATCTATTTAGGTATGGAATAATTAGCAACTGGAAGTACATATGGCTTTCCAGTGAGAACACAATCTAGCTACTCTAACGCGCCATCCGACTAGGTAGAGACGTACTACCCTACCAATGGGCCATGATGCTATTGGGAGTTGTGAATCACTAACTAACACGACAGCGAGTCCTTTAGATTAGGTTGTTCTCGGTTCCATTTTTGACGGAGCTGCTCTGACCTGCGTAGATAATATCGGTTAAAGGATGTCCAGAAACTGTCCACGAGGACATGGCTATGGCGCCCAAGATCGGGGCCCACGAAGCTTCGTGTTGGATAAAATCACCTGGGTAGATAAGAGAAGAGTCTCGCCGCCCATGGGAGGAATTTGGAGTGTGGGGGTCGAGATCTGAAATGTTTGAAGAGGAGTAACCAAGGGCTTTCGAATTTTTAACACTCCTTAAACTTCAGTCAAAACTTGTAGGACTGCTGCTGATACTGTTGACTGCCAAGCTCCAACGCCGAGCTGTTTTAATGAACGGACCTCTTCTTTCCCCATTGACCCCCCAACTGAGGAAGCTTGTGGTGGAGTAAATTGAATTTAATCTGCTGACGTTCCAAATGGACTTGCAAATCAGTGGTTAAAGGTTTGGAAACCTGCCTTAATTCTCTTGCCAGCTCCACGGAAATTACTTCCTTGATCACAAAGAATCTCATAAGGCCTTCCTCCCTAGAATGAAGCGGCGTAGGGCCATTAGCAGATGTCCACATTTAACGGCTCAACAAATCAAGACTGCCAGACATCGAGTGGTCTGGCATTAAACAGAATGCCCATCTATTCTCGTTCTACGGCCAATAGTGACACTTTTTTGAAAGGGGACCAAAACCAGCCATTCGGTGGACCAAAAGGGAGGTTTACAAAACGGCGCTTGGCGCGTGGCAGATCTGCATTTGAGGGATAGATGGCTTAGCTTCCCCTTTTCTACAGGTGTAAACACGACCACTGATGTTTTTTTACGGCTTTTCCCTCTAATTATAACAGTAATTGCGCCGACGTTCTGAGAAAACTCTCTCTGGACAGGAGGAAACAAGTTTCTCATCACAGGCCTTGATAATTAAATGGTGGATAATGGAGTTTAGGGTTGAGTACATTGGATGACCATTCCAAGGTTCCATATCATCTAACGCGAGCTTACCTCCCATACAATAAGTCCTGTTTCTTCATTGAATTCGGAGACGTGTGAGGAGAAACTTTGAGGTTCAATGGGCTTTCATCCTTAAACATGATACTAAGAGGGAAACACTTTGTTGTGGGTTCTCCAAAAGAAGGGTTTGGACGAAGAGGCATCACAGCGAGTCCTCCCTATGTTTTAGCAGTAAACTGATTTGTGGGACTGTAACTATGACAGTGATTTGAAACTGGAAGGATCTGGGGAATACGAATACTCACTTGTGTTACGCAACAAAAGAGTGGCTTGCGGAAGCTCAGGATCGGACTAGAGGTCTGGGACACTAGATACAATTTTTTTTGCCATTCATGGCGAGGAATTTCAGAAACATTGGGCCTTGTCCGCCAATCTATGCAGCGGTTTGGAACTCAACAAGAGTTTTAACATCTAGTAATTCATCGCTGATTCTGTGCAGAAGGAAGGAATATTACTCAAAGAAGCGGGATCAGTTACGTTCCAGGATTTCAGTGACTCTATTAGCTAACAAAAACTTTGTAACGGCAGGAGAGGGAATGCAGCCAAGACAAGACGGTTGTTGATCTGACCATAGGACAATATTTGTCAAAAGGATGAGTCAATCGTTCTGCGGAGTTTACACGTGGCACCTGTTAGAGCAGCAGCAAAGTTCCGAAGAGGGAGGATATTTGCCTTTTAGGGGCAACCGACGATTTGCCAGGGATGAAGGAAGTATGTATCCACACCTTGTATTCCCATCCGCAAATAGGTACTGACCCCCACCCCCCCCCACCTATATGCACTCTCTGAGGCGTCACAAAATATATGCAAACGTCTAGATGTAATTTGATTGGAAGGCAAGGTTGAATAAATTAGGACGCTGTATCAAGCCAGATCAGGAGCCGTTTTCCAAGCCTTCCAGGTGTTGGAATAGGATCTGGCATAAGGGGATCATCCCAGCCCTGGAATTAATCCAGCATTGCTGTATGAGACATTAGCTAGCGTTGTAAAAGGGGAGATATAAAACCCAACGGGGTCATATGACTAGCGAGGACTTATAATATGCGCAAGGGTTGTTGACTTTATACTCCGACAATCGGGATCGATACTTAATGAATCGAGGGGACAGGGCCAAACTCAGACTCAGGCTCCTTCTTTAGGATCCAAACGATATTGATTGTCCACAGTAAGCCCGTTGCAGACGGGCTTCAGGAGGAAGGTGTCTGAAACATCAGCAGGTTACTTGACCACTGTCTGATTTCAAATCCTCCACTTCATCAGTAAAGAACGCATTCGGTCTAGGAAGGTTTTTGCAGTTTGCCACATTTGGGAAACTCTTCTAAACAGTTGATCACATGATGACTGAAGTACAGAATTCACTACATCTTCATACCTTCTTTGTGATCATGGACATGCCTTTGTAAAGAATATATTGCGCAACGATGGACTACATTACTGTGCCAAAGGGCAAAAAACGTGGCCATCGTAGATGTCAGGTGGGTTGACATCTGCATGTTGCGCACAGGAACAAGCGTAGTAGAAGAGAACGGTCTTTGGTAGTAGCCTAACTGGTGGAACAAAGATTTGATGGTCCCACTAATTGCATGGGCATGACGAACCCGGGAGTAGACCCCCAAGTAAGGAAGGCCCACTTGTGGACAGAAGGAGTTGACGTAAGGGTTAAACCCTTTATATTGATAGAACAATTGAAAACTATCTTTTCTGTCCAATATGTCCACAGATATGATAGGAATTACATGGACTCATTGATAAGTCATGAGAAAGTTCCACTTGGAAACATAACAGATTTCTCCAATTAGCAATTTGGTCCTAACAGCAGCAGTGTGGATTCTTTGGAGGCGACGATCGTAAACTGAGAGAGGGGCCATAACGCCTTTGGTGAGGCTCGTAACTCCATGCGGAGGAAGCAGCACGCAATACCGGAGTGGCATACCTTTTCACACATCCACCTTCAACTATTTTAGACTTGGAGGCCAACAAGTCCATAGCTCCATTGGTCCTGTGCGACTAGTAATGAATTTCATTCCGGAAAGGAAGGAATCGACCTCCATAGTTTCTCATAACGTGGCGAAGTCTCCTCTAATGGATTAGCGATGGTAAAAAGACACGCATATCCTCCGGTGTTAGGAATTGGTATTTGGCCTTGAAGAGTACCCAGCCTAAACTGGGTCTGGGATTGCTGCTGAGATTTAGGAGGCCCAAAAATACACCTGATCGATTGGGTTTATCAGGTGTGGGTAGTCTGCACAATAGACTAAGTGTTGAATTAGTGAAAGCTGGAAGGTACGTCCGAATGATGTCTGAAGCGTCTCTGCAAGATCTCAACGGATAGTTGTTCTGCAGTCCCAATCTGGTGGCAGAAACAGCATTGGGAAATGGAATTACTTCTTGGATGACCATGGAAGATATTTCAAAGGTTACAGACCGCGTCTTCAAGTGCGAGCGTGTCGACGTACAGTGCTAACGATTGGGACTCGATTACCCCATTGGCCCAAATAAGCAGAGCTTGAGATAGCAGCATGGTGCGTTTGATCCATACCAGGATGGAAGAGTTTGCAAGGATCTGCTTTGTAAGGAGAAGTACTTCAAAAACTTTAAGCAGTACCTTCCAGCTAACCTCCAAGGCGACTAAGATAAAATGGACCGTTATCCTGGTCCGCGAACCATTAACTATGAAGAATACAAGATGTCTGCCTTGCACTGTGGAACAAGCTTTTTCAGTCACAGTTGTACGGCAGATGTTTAAGCCCGAATACTCCAACATCTTTTGCTCTCTCTAATCCATGCATCTCCTGCTGTCATCTAAGGATTTAAAAGAAGGGCACATGCAATGAAATGGTCTTCTATGGAAAAATATGCGCCATGAATACTTGGAACTCCATTCTCCATCCTCCAATATTCTGGGTGCTTAGCTGTGGATCTGGGCTCAACAGAATTACGTGCCCCGTACAAGGACTGTGCGTGTTGTTAAAATAGGTCCTTTGTTGAGGTTTACTCAGGAGTGGTTTTGAAAAAGTCATAGCCTGATCTGCTATTGCTTGACACTCAGCCTCTTCTTGGAGCCAGGCGAAAAGGTAATCAGGTTGAGCTTTGGAACCTTTAGGATAGTACGGGCAATAACAGGCAAGTTGGTCACATGCTTTGTGGGCCCAGTTTACGAGTAGTTGCTGTAAATGAGAAGCCAGGAATTCGGATTAACTTGGTCTTGGCCAAAGATGAGCCTGCCACCAAGCTCGAACTCAGTGCGAAGAGCTCCTAAATGCTCTGCTGTCACCTGGTCTCACCCTGGGGGAGAGCTAGAATAGCTTTGATTTCTCTCAAAAACATTGTGAGGTTGCCCATATTCTGCTGTAGGCAAAAATAGGCCATGCTGTAAGCCTAGGATCATTAGCATAAGCCACGCTAGATCACGCAGCTTGAGAAATTTTAAGATCCAGCAAGATATGGAAATTTGTACTGTTATGTCATGGGGTGACAAACACATTTGTCACGGCTTAACTGCAAACATTGCAATTCTGGGGGTCGTATTCACTAAGCAACGGAAAAGGAAGGTCCCTGAACACGAGAAGCGGGATAGGAAGGAAAAGGATATGAAGAATATGGCTGAGAATATGGTATACGGATGAAGGAATGGAATTGGCTCATCTGGGTGGGGAGCATGATTGAATATAGGAAGAAGGATTGTGTGAAACCAGTTACCTACCTGACCTACAGACTGTGGTTGGAATCTGAGGACCTTACATTAGCGTGGGTGGAGGATACATGAGGAATCGCCCAGCCTATAAATGGCCTAATGGCTGTGAATAATGCCGAAACAGCATACAGTGGTGAGGGAGGTAACTGTGCTGATGACTTGTGAGGATAATGAGTATGAGGCCATGGAAGGAAAAAAAGGACTACTGAATACCTGGCTGTGGTGAACCATTGGTCGTACAATACTGGCGAGTTTGCACTGAAGGGAATGACCATTCGGAGGAGGAACCAGTGGAACACTTAGTGACGGTTGTAACAATTACTTGATTGAATTGTGAAGTTCTATCATGCTGTGTGCATCTGTTGGGGTGGGACTACGTAACGAATGAGGAAGTGGGGGTGGAGAGGCAGAGAACTAGGCTACCAATGGAGGCGGTGATAGGAACAGTTGAGGAATTACATTCTCACCATGTACGTTTAATGTTCAGCATTTTTATTACATGCAGGACAACTCTGAAAATATTGTAGTAGCAAATGCATTACCTCATCAAAGCATCATCAAAGACTCAGAAAATCAGAAGTGTCGAGGAAATACTAAAATGTAGCAATTTTAGGACATCAATCTCACCAGCTACCCTTAAGTCAAAGTATTTCTTGTTTAACATCAATATCGACCTCTACAATCATGTTGAGGACGGTTGGTGAGCAGCTAAACATGGGCCAGGGTCTGAAGATGGATTTCCTACTGGTTGAGTGAGAGCCCCCACTAACAGCTAGTGTTGGTGATGAAGGAGGAGGGGGAGAGCAGCCCAATTCTTACCATACAGTCAGCAAAAACGGGAGGAGGTATTCCTTCTTAGGCTGCGACGCGATTGCAGGTCTGAGCGGTAATCCATTCCACCAAATTTTATTCCGGCTCGAAGGGCCATTTGTACGATATCAGATGTTAATATATCCAAAGTTCATCAGAGGTGTAGAAACTTGATGG
>NC_056577.1:31480122-31483939 GCF_018340385.1 Cyprinus carpio | reverse complement strand
ATGTTTCTAACATCTAAAATGATTTTTGTTGCAATGCCAGAAATCAGAATTCATTGAAGTTACAGGGTTGATGATCAATGAACCTAATATTTGCAACTTATATAAGCAATAAAGTGCATAGGTTTATCGATTCGTGTGAACAGTAACACTCCGTCAGTGCAAAACTAAGCAACTGAACAGAAAGAAAGGGTCACAAATGCTCAAAAACAGGCAAGTTCTCTATCTGTTAGGAACAAGTTGAAGAGCATGGTTTGTTGAAAAGTAACCTAACAAGTGCTATGGAGCCCACACCGTAAAGACTGGTTTCTAACATCTCTAATGAATTAGTGTTTTCTAGCGATGGCAGAAACATAGATTTCAGTAGAGTTTACTACTTTCAGGATCTTGCACCATGTTTGCCAGTGCTAAGAATAACACGCTCAGTTTAGCGCTTTCTGTGAAACACCAGTAACACCTCTGTTTAGTGCAACTAAGCAACGATTGCCCCCCCCCCCCTTGTTAACCCGATGACTTTCAGCTGCACTCCTCCTATGAAACAGGAAAAGAACAGACATTACCAAGGGGCGGCTGAAAACATTCTTTCTCTATTAGAGAATGATGGTTTGTAGAAAGATAAAACTAAAGCTAGCTCACATTAAAGATGTTTCTAATATCTAAAGTGAAGTGTTTTTCAATGCAGAAATCAGCTTTCAGTCAGTTACTAGTTTTATGATCATGAACATATGTTAGAGCTTCAAAGCACAAGTCGCTTAGTTTAGCGATTCTGTGAACAGTAACACTCTGTTAGTGCAACTAAGTAAATGAACAGAAGGAAAGCCCACAAGTGCTGAACACCTTTTTTATCTGTTATAGAAAGTTGGTTGATGCACTCTGTAAGACTAAACACTGCCCACATTAAACATGTTTCTACATCTAAAAATGATCTGTTTTTGCACGCAGAAATCAGATTTCCTGAAAGTTACTAGTTTTTATGTATCATGAACTTATATTTCATCATCTCAGCATTAGACGCCTTTAGTTTACGCATTCTGTGAATAGTAACACTCTGTTAATGCATCTAAGGAAATGGAACAGAAAAAAAAAGCCCACAAATGCTGAAAACCTCATTTCTGTTAGAATGATAGTTTGTTGAAAATAAACTAAAGCTTGCCTACCACTCAAGTATATGCTTCTTAACATCTGAATGAAGTGTTTTTGCACGGTGAAACCGATTCCAGTGAGTTACTAGTTTCATATCATGAACTTATATTTCAACATCTCAGCATTAGACGCT
Source organism: Cyprinus carpio (assembly GCF_018340385.1). Taxonomy (NCBI): domain Eukaryota; kingdom Metazoa; phylum Chordata; class Actinopteri; order Cypriniformes; family Cyprinidae; genus Cyprinus; species Cyprinus carpio. The sequence goes on along the minus strand of NC_056577.1, from coordinate 31,482,666 downwards.
TTGAAGGTTTAGCGATTCCGCGGAACAGGAACACTCTGTTATCCAACTAGGCAATTGCATTGCGAAAGAAAAGCACATGCTGAAAATGTTATTTCCCCTGTTAGAGAACATGGTTTGTAGAAAGATAAAAACTACGCTAGTTCTAATATAGATGTTTCTAACATCTAATATGAAGTGTTTTTGCAATGCAGAAATCAGATTTCAAATGAGTTACTAGTTTTATGATCATGAACATATGTTAGAGCATCAGAAAGCGCAAATTAAAGCAGTTTAAGCGATTCTGTAGGAGTGATACACTCTGTTAATGCAACTAAGCATATGAACAGAAAGAAAGGCCACAAGTGCGCTGAACTTACCTTTTTTATCTCAGTTATAGAGAAAGTTACGTTTGGTACACTTGTAAGACTAAACTCTGCCCTACATTAAAATATGCTTCTAACATCTAAAATGAAGTGCTTTTTGCAATCAGCAAATCAGATTTCAGTGAGTTACCAGTTTTACATGTGGAACTTATATTTACCCCAGGCAATATAGCATTCTGGAATTTTAGTTTAGCGCATTCTGGCGAACAGTAACATTCTTGTTAGTACATCGGCTAAGCAAATGAAAAGAAAGAGCCCACAAATACTGAAAACCTCATTTTCTTTATCTGTTAGAGAATGATAGTTTGATGAAAAATAAAACTAAAGAAAACACTTACACTTTCGAGATGTTTCCTAACATCTAAAATGAAGTGTTTTTGCAATGCAGAAAACAATCAGATTTCAGTGAGTTACTACTTTTACATGATCATGCACATATATTTGAACATCTCTCAAGCATTACAGACGCTTTCATTTAAGCCATTCTGTGAACAGTAAGACTCCTGTTAGTGCAACTAAAGCATATGAACAGAAAGAAAGCACGCAAGTGCTGAAAAATGTTATTTCTCTGTTAGAGAATGATGGTTTGTATGCACTTGTAGACTAAACTCTAGCTCACGATTAAACATGTTTCTAATATCTAAAATGAAGTGTTTTTCAATTGCAGAAACCAGAATTTCAGTGAGTTACTAGTTTTATGATCATGAACATAATAATTAGAGCTTCGAAACTGCACAAGTCGCTTAAGCGATTCTAGCGATTCCCAGAATCAGTACACTCTGAGCTAACTAAATGAACAGAAGGAGTTTCCACAAGTGCTGAACACCTTTTTTATCTGTTATAGAAAGTTGGTTGATGCACTTGTAAGACTAAACTCTTGCCCACATTAACGATGTTTCTAACATCTAAACAAACAAGTTTTAGCAAGCCAGAAAATCAGATTTCAGTGAGTTACTAGTGTCAGCGATCATGAACATAAGCGTTTGAGCTTCTCCAGAAAGAAAGCACACAAGTGCTAAGTAAAACATCTTTTCTCTGTTAGAGAATGATAGTTTGTACAAAGTGAAGACTAAAAGCTTGCCCACATTAAAGAATGTTTCTAACATCTTCTAAATGAATTGTTTTTGCAATGCAGAAAAACAGATTTCCAGTGAGTTACTAGTTTTATGATCATGAACATATGTTTTGAGCTTCTAAGCATAAAACGCTTCAGTTTAGCGCTTCTGTGAACAGTAACACTCCTGTTAGTGCAACTAAGCAAATGAACAGAAAAGAAAGGCCACAAAGTGCTGAAAACATTCTTTCTCTGTTAGAGAATGATAGTTTATTGCAACCTTTAAAACTAAAGCTTGCCTACATTAAAGATGTTTCTAACATCTTAAAATGAAGTGTTTTTGGCAATGCAGAAGCTGAGGATTAAAGTGAGTTACTTAGTTTTTATGATCATGAACTTATGCTCTGAGCTTCTGGCATTGTAGAACGCCCCAGCATAGCTATTCTTCTGGTGAACAGTAACACCTGTTAGTGCAACTAAGCAAATTGCACAGAAAGAAAGCCCTACAAGTGCTGAGAAAACCTTTCTCTTTCTGTTAGAGAATGATAGTTTGTCCAATGTTAAGACTAAAGCTTGCCCACATTAAAGATGTTTCTAACAAAATTAAAATGAAATGTTTTGAGTAAATGCAGAAAACAGATAATTTCAGTGAGTTACTATTTTATGATCACAGAATTACATGTTTCGAGGCTTGAAGTAGGCTACAAAAACGCTTGCTAGTGAAGCGCCGCCTTCTGTGTAAAGAGCAAGCACTCTGTTAGTGCAGCAACTAAGTAAATGAACAGAAGGAAAGCCCACAAGCGGTGCTCCTTTTTATCTGTTATAGAAAGTTGGTTGATGCACTTGTAAGACTAAACTTCTGTTCACACCCATGTTTCTAACATCTAAATGAAGTGTTTTTGCAATGCAGAAATCAGATTTCCGTGAGTTACTAGTTTTACATGATCATGAACTTATATTTGAACATCTCGCATTAGACGCTTAGTTTAGCGTATTCTGTGAACAGGAACACTCTGTTAGTCCAACTAGGTACTGCATGAAAGAAAGCACACAAGCGCTTGAAAATCTTTCTTTTCTCCTTTTAGAGAATGATGGTTTGTAGAAAGATAAAACTAAAGCTTGTTCCCC
>NC_056577.1:31478075-31479122 GCF_018340385.1 Cyprinus carpio | reverse complement strand
TATTTTATTTTACTTTTAACTCCATTATTTTGGATTAGTTTTATCTGGCCAGCATAAAATTCCCTTATTACCAATAATATGGAATTTTTGTCATTTTTATTTTATTTTTTGTATATTTTTGTCTTAAAGCAAAACTTGTGAAGAACCACTGCTCTGTGCCATCAAACTGTCTCCTAACAAATAAACAAGTAACCAAAAAAGCTTTTATTTCTGATTATAAAAAGCACCGGGCATTCATTTCTACACCAAAAACAGCATTTTCAGTACCACAAACACCATCTTTCCACCCAGAGAAAACAACTCTGCCAATATTTCATGTTATCTGATTGCTTTCTTTGCTACTGAACCAAACACTATATGACCTTGCTGGTATAATCCCAATCTGTTTCTTTGTTCTCCCCTCGGTGTTCAAATACAGTCCCCTTTGGCTGCCTTGCAGATAACAAGATTGTGTCTCACTTGCTGGTGGCGGAGCCTGAGAAGATCTACGCCATGCCTGACCCCACCGTGCCCGACAGCGACATCAAAGCCCTGACCACGCTCTGCGACCTGGCAGACAGGGAACTGGTGGTCAACATTGGCTGGGCCAAGCATATCCCAGGTAGGACATGACCAGAGATAGAAAATTGCGCACAACTACAGGCAAACTCGCAGTGTGAACCATGGATTGAATGGTCTGGGGGTAACACATTCAGTCTAGATGAAAAATTGCAAAACATATGTTTTATACAGGTTTAAAAAGTCAAATTGGATATTAAATATCTGATGGAAATTTCCGTTTAAACATGAACATTTATAAAAAAGCAACTCCATAAACTGGTGTCCACAAGTCTGAGAATGCTACTATTCATTTCTAAAAAAAAAAAAAAATTAATATTTTTTTTATTACAAATGATAATTATAGCATGTTAGAGCTTAAATAAAATGTGAAAATGAATTGACATTTTTTTAAAATAACTTTTTTATTGTTTGTTTGCCATTAATTTTATCCAGCATGAAATAAAATATGAAAATGAATAGACATTTTTTAAAAATAACTTTTTTATT
>NC_056577.1:31445295-31477865 GCF_018340385.1 Cyprinus carpio | reverse complement strand
AGCCGAGCAGATCGAGCGTTAAGACGCTCCCTGCGGCCGCAGCGCGCTTGGCGCCGTCGCTGACGATCTCCCGGCGCGTCTCTTTCCCCCCGGCTGAGAGAGGATCAAATGTTTTTTATTTATGTCTTATTATTTTCTGTATGGATTATAGAAATAATTAAATAAATAAAGTATTTATATATAATATGTTTATAATTTGATAATATTTACATTATAATGTTGGATTGTTTAAATGTATTAGTTTTAGCTTTCTATTTATTTTCAGGTTTAAATTCAATTTTAAATTCTACAATTTCAGCATAGTCTCAACTTCTGTGCTTCACTGTGCGAATTCTGAATAAAAACTGTAAAGTGTGTTTGAGTAATTGCTGTTTTCAGCAAGTGCAAAACACTCTCCTGAACTCTAAACAAAGCTGTGCCTTGTCAATCAAGGGCATTTGCCATCACCCAGGCCACCAGTGACACGTTCCTTAGGTCAGCATTTTTCCTCCCTCTGTGACAGCAGACAAGGATCAATTTGTTTAGTTTTAGCTCAAATCCTTCCTCAGTATAGCGCAATATCTGCAGGAGTGGAGGGGAGGCATTTTCTCCTGCTGTTTCGGTAGCCAGCCTTGTTGAAAGGATTCCTGACATTAGCCATGAACGATAATGGCATGACTGACCATGATTGAGACAAGTGTCACCCTCCTCTCTCTCTGCTGCTGCTTATTGCACATCTCCACAAGACAGAATGAGGAGTTTCCAGTAATCTTCTTAACAAAGCCCTTCTTTTGCATTTAATCTGAGACGGCCCTGGTCACAGACAGTGGCTGCCCACTTCAGCCCTCAGTGTTTGAAAAGAGCTTCCCATAGGTGACTAACTGTGGAGCGAGAGCAAAAATGAGGTCAAGAGAAAGAAAGCTCTCAAATCAGACAATAGGAAGAGTGGTTAACTTAGAGGAGGAGACATAGTGGTAGTTTCACAGCATGTGAACATGCCCAGGTTCTTTTATGAGATTCATTCATCCACTTTCACTAAAGAGAAGAAACCACTCTTTTAACCACAGATAATAATACAAAAAGAAAAGATTTACGAACAATCATTTAACAATGAATACTGGAAAAGGGGGCTTTTTTATTAATTTACATCACAGAATGAATTACATTGTAAATCATATTTAATTTTTTTTTTTTTTTTTTTTTTTAAACTATGTATTGCTGTAAAAAAATATTTTAAAATATTACTGTTTTTACTCAAATAAATGCACCCTTGGTAATCAGAAACTACTTCTTTATAAAAACATTTAAAAAAAATTAAATCCCAAACTTTTGAAGGGAAACGTATACAGTATATTTATATGTACTATATTTATGAGTATTTTATAATATACTATAGTAAGTATAGCATTATGATGGGAATGCACTGGGCATTATTCAGAACTAGAAGGTTTTCTTAAGAAAAAAAGTTTTTACTGAATTATCAGTAGTAGACTAATACATTTGACACATATTTATATATAAAAAAGAATAATATCAATAATATCAAATTTGTAGTAGAAAATATTCATTCCAGTTTTCACAATTCACACTCATTGTGCTTAGCATTACCTAGAAAAAAAAAATATAATAATAAATAATAATTTTGACCTTTATTGGCTGCTTAGCATAGTAACAAATTACTTTTCCAGTCATTTTATTTTTCCAAAGCTAAAGAAGTATCTGTGTATCTCCAAGGTGTACAAACTCCTGCCTCTCTCTGCCCTTTTGTTTTTGCACATTTTCATAAGCTTTTTTTCTGTACAGTGTTCATATGTGTTAGTTCATATCTGCTCCAGAGAGAAAACAAACAGAGAGGAATCTCGATTGCGTCAGGATTCACATTCTATGAATGATTGCTCCCAGCAGAAGAGAGAATGATTGTATCAGATTAGACCTCAGCTTGAGCAATTCTGTGTCTGTTTGAAGAGGAAGGGGAGCCCCCTCATCTCGGGGAGCAGGTATTCCTGCGGCTCTCATCTCCTCCTGCACCTCGCGTTCAAATTGCCACTATATCCCGATGAAAATTTCCAAAGAAAAGTGTGAGATTCAGTATAAAATTTCTCTTTCTGACTCAAAATTTTTTGTATGCCAACCGAAAGTGATATTTTTTTTTTTTTTTGGAAAGTGATTGTTTTTTTTTTTTCTATCTTAACTCAATCAATAAGGAAGAAAAATGATGAAAGGCGGTGTATGCAGCCTCCTGTTCCGCCACAACTCCATAATGCGGCATTTCTGTCTTTTTCAACCGGTTTCTCTCTCGCGGTTTCTATGGTACAGTAATTTTTTTTTAATCAAATTGATGAAGGCCTCCATTCTCCCCGAGAGTCCAAACCAATTTATGGCTCATGATACGGCGGCTATGTTGCTAACATACGTAACAAACTGTCAGCCTCTCGCACAGAAGCTAATTTGAAGTCATTAGGTGTGCAGCGTATGGGCAACAATTTGTTACGGTGGTTAGGAGCGCCGCTGACATCTCTCTGAGCGCCTTCGCTTTTACGATCTGTCCCTAGGCGAGGAGCAGGCAAATTGTAAACTAATTTAAACATCACTCAGTATTACTGGAGCTGCCGCTGCAGAGCTGGCCATGATAATGAAGCAGTCTGTGTTTTTTGCGGAATGGAGTTAAAGACGCCCACGATGGTAGCAGCTCCCTCCGCCGGCGCGCAGACACGGCCGCTCCTTTCTGATTGCTTTTTAATGCACAGAGGCTTCGCCCCTTCCTCCCGTCCTCTGATCAGTTACTGCTTGTATAAGGCCGTGAAAACATTTGATATGGTTACAAAACACACTGTTTGAGCAAGGGTGCCTGGAAGGGCAGACACCCTGGGCCGTCGCCCATCGGGGTCCGTAAGCCGGGCGATGGGGGGGATGTGTGGGGAGCGTGCAAGGATTTGTAAAGGTGTGATATGTGAGCTGGCTCATACGAGGGTAGGAAAAAAAGCCAGAAATGACATAATGGGTGGATTATGGTGGTGATGGGGGCATCGGGTCTCATTGTGGTGGATTAAAGTATTCCGCTGTGGGTGAATTTTATTTGAGCATTGTAAGCTGCAGGGGAGGAGAGGAAAGAGCCAACATTTGGAGCGGAATGAAAAAACCTGCACTGTGTTATCTGGCAATCGAATTCGAGTGCCATTATGGCCAGCCATGAGAACTAAAAACAAATGAAAATGTGATGTATTAAGCTTGTAATTCTAAAATATTACATTATATTTAATGTTCGTAGGCAGGAACAAAAAACCTCTGTAAATAAAAGCAATATCTGAAGAAAAATCTGAAGAAAAAATCTGTAAATAGAAACAGAGGTGGAGTTAAAATAAATGAAAATGTGCTGTATTGAGGCTGTAATTTTGTTTTAGCATTTGTATTGGAAATATTACATTATATTTAATGTTTGTAGTGGGAAAAGGTAGAAATGAAAGACTTCTGTAAATAAAGGCAAAAAAGCTGTATAAATAGAATTAGAGAAAGAATAAAAACACACAAAATTTAAGCAGTGCAGGTGAGAGGAACGAGAATTTTTGTAACAGAAAAAGGCAAGAAAAGCAAAATCTGAACAAAAATCTAAAAAAAAAAAACAACAACAAAAAAAAAACCTGGAAATAGAATTAGAGAAAGAATGAAAATACACAAAATGTCCTGTATTGAGGCTGTAATTATTTTAGCATTTAAGCTGTGTCTGGGTGAGGAAAGAGAATTAATAGTAATAAGAATTCATTATTAATTAATTAATTAATAATAGCAGAAAAAAATTGGAAAAATGGGAAAGTGGGAAAAGCAAAATCCGAAGAAAAATCTGAGGAAAAAAAACTGTAAATAGAATTAGAGGAGCAATAAAAAAAATCTTGCTGTACTGGAGAAGTAGTTTTATTTTAGCATTTGAAAGAGCAAATGTTTGTAGTGGAAAAGGGTTGGAGCAAAAAACGTAACTGTAAATAACAGTAAAGTTGAAAAAAAAAATCTGAAAAATCTGTAAATAGAATTAGTCACCTCACCCCAGCCAGGAGCTATAAAAATAAATGAAAACGTGCTGTCATCATACGGTTGTGACATGCCTTATCGTAACACAGTGGTGAACAATGGTGGCCGGTCGCACTTGACTTGACGAGCAGGCTACAAGAATGGCCAGGAAATGGATTTTTAGTGTGTTTTTAGCATGACTGTTACATGACTTTTATGCAGGCTGAAATTGCTCGGGCTTCTCCCATTCTTGGTCCTATCTCGGGGACTTGCCTCTCTTTTCTTTATTTCCCTTTCAATTTTCACTGGCACGCGGATAAGCGCGTGCTAACACAATATGATTGAGCAGTAAAATGGAACCTTGTCCGACTCTAATCTCTTTTATGTAGATACTGAGGTACTGCCACACTCCACTTCATTCCTCTGCCTCCCCCACCTCCATCTTTTTTTCTCTCTCTTGCTCTCTACACCTTCCTGTCCCTCTCTCCCTCAGCCAGGCCTGTCTCTCGCTCCTTCAATTGTCAGGGCCAGTGCATTCGTAATAGGTTCAGGAGAAGGAGAGAGTCATGGAAGCCGACTCCTACTCAAATATCGCAGCGAGGTTTCTCGGGGCATAATAAGACGATTACGTGCTCGCCGGACAGACGCGCCGTGGGATTAGCATATTCGCCCAGAAACCTTGTTAGGAAAAAAAAAAAAAAAGAAAACTTGTGGTGCTACTCATTGTGCAATCTGCAGACATGATTGAGGTGTCATCATTATTGGGTTGACCTGTGTGTACAGGATTAGTGGCCTGTTCTGGATACGAACAATAGCAATTAAAGTTACCCTGACAAAGCTTGCACAACTGCCTCTAGCTGCAGTCGTCAAATGCAACATGTGTGTTTTTTAGTTTTTAGTTGCTTTTTTTTATTTCACGCGCACCCTGTCTAGGCAGCTGGGAGATGTCTTAATCAGGAGCTGAGCGAGGGATTTATCTAAAGCATAGGTTTGCTTTCTCCATGAGCCCTTTCCCAGCCCCTAATCTTCAGGATGGGAAAACACAATGGAGAGAGAGGTCTTACGGTCACTCTTGGCATTGTAATACAGTGCTGGAGTAATGCACATTTCACACCAGTATTTCCTATTATATATAGGCCTATTATGTTTTATATGTTTCCTTAGGCCTATATATGACCATGTGTATAATATATTATTATATTATTATTATTATTATTATTAATAATTAAGCAATAAATCATTAAATTATTTTAAATAAATATAAATTATAATAGCAATAAAATGGTACCAAATAGAGAAATATATATTGTATACTATATATAGTATGTTGTATACATTTATTGTGTATTATTAATTTCATAAATCTTTACATTCAGGGTTTAATGATTTTTAATATTATTAAAATATAATTTATATTAAAAAATGTAAATGTGTATAAACTACGTATTGTTATATGCAGAAACTATAAGTATAGTGATTTAAGTTTCACAAATGTTTAAAGGTGCATTTTAAAAATTACATTACATCATTTTTATTTTTTTTGGCACAAAAATGTTACTTCATGAGAGCCAGTCAGATACCGCAAAGTCCAAGATAATGTTTTATTTTTTATTATTTAAAACAAACAGAAATCTGATTCGATCTAATAGCTTAAAACCAAGTTTGTTTGTTTGTGTGTGTGTGTGTGTGTGTGTGTGTGTGTGTGTGTGTGTGTGTGTGAATCATTAAAAGAACTAACTCATAAGACTCATTTGTTCATGAATCACACTACACTTTTCATGGTCTATCTTTCCTTTCTTTCTTTTTTTTGAGTGCAACCAGCAAAATAATAGAAAGACACTCTGATTTGACATCATTCCACAGTATGTGGTCTACTATATGATCTATATCATCACATTCAATTCATACTGCTAGCTCACAACTTCTGCTGTGGCACTATAGATTCAAAAGTCACTTGATGTCTCATGAAGACACAGGTCATGTCAATTTCTGCCTTTTTTTCTCAGTTTAGTCCCTCCCCTGATTTTTCTCACTCCATTCCTCTCATTTTGACCATGTGAAACAGTGCTTGCTAGTTTTTGTTCTCATTAGCTCGTGAACCCACTGGAGGAAGAGCTAATCATATGTAAACATAATTTATCTGCAAACTGGAGTAAGCCGCTTATTCCTCCTCGCTGATGTGTGTGCCTGCCCAGTGCTTTTCCCTGATGTGATTTTTGGACCCTCATCCTACTTCCCTGCCCTGGATGAGGAGGAGAAAACCCATTCGTGACACCCCAGCCCCCACCCGATATCCCCCACTCCAACCAATCTCTAAATGAGGGCCTTGTCTGTCACGCGCCCTCAGCCTGACACACTGCAATATTGATTTAATAGATGCCCTAAGATCCTTAGGAGCGAAATCAAATTTTCACTTTTATGGCAGGGGGTTTCACTCCTGATACATTTCAGCAAAGTGAGACACACTAAATTAAATCTGACACGTAGCAGAGAAAAGGGCTGTGCAGGACAGAAGCAAAGATTGGAGAAATGGGTGTGTCAAAGAGATTGTGCGTTTTATATTGCTGTTTTAGTTCAAAGGTAGAGATCACATAAGGTCCCCCCCAAAAAAAAAAAAAAAAAAAAAAAAAAAACCCAAGAGGTCCCCCCGGGGAGGGGGGGCCCCCAAAACCCCAGACATAAGCCCCCCCCCCCCCCCCCCCTCTCTTCAACTGCGTGTCTGAGATTATTAATTTGAAGTGATTATAAATCTGTAAATTGGTTATTATAGACAAAACAGGATGGTAGTAGTTTGTGTAAATGAGCATTTTTCGTTCTCAAGCGTTTTGTTTTTGGCATTCTGTTATAAGGGGAACAGAACTACTTTGAAATTAACCACAGCAACCACAGCATACTGGGGATGAGTTCCACATCTTCAACGGGTGAGGTGCTGCCTACAATGTCGGTTTTACAGTCTGACGAATTATTGCCTCGAGTGTCCTGAATGGTGCCTGACTCTGCTTTTACCGGCCATTTAGCACACGGATTTGTTCGCTTTGTTTGTGCATGTCAGGTATGTGGACTATGTGTTTCTTTTTCTGTACGCTGGTCTCTCACTCCAACTTTTTGGTGTGTGTTTTTGTCATCTTAACCTATGTAAAAGATATTGGTTAATCATTTATTATTATACTTTTGAGGCTTAAGTCTAGGCCTAATCAAACATAGGGCCCTCTAAAATCTGTTTTATTTTTTCCCTAATTTCATTTTATTTATTTGTTTGTTTGTTAATATTAAATAGCAATGTTTTAAAGTTTACCAAAAAATGAAATTTTTATGGCCATATAATGTTGTTTTTTTGTTTGTTTTTTTTAGGTTTGTTTTTTCTCAAAATACTATTTTTTTTTGGTTTGGGGTTTGTTGACTAATTCCTGGTGTAACCATTATTTTCGTTATGGGTATCTAGATTTTAATTGATTTCAATAGCTATTAAGAATCAAAATAGCATCGTTAGTTATTGAATTATTTAGAAAAACTATATATTATAGCGTTAAGTTGTACTTGCTTTCTTTTTTTCGCAGCAAATAACTGTGTTGTGTATTTACCTTTTTTTTCTGCTAAATTAATTTGGTAAACATTTTTTTCTGGTAAAATATTGCTTTAAAAATAATGTTTATAAGTTATTTAAAAATAGTAGTAGTAGTAGTAGTAGTAGTAGTACTATCATTACATTAAGTAACATATTTCTGTCATGGGTTTCAAGTTTAGAACCAAACTGCTGTGATGCTGTGAAGACCTTTAGATTTCTGTTAGTAGGTAATATAACGGATTAACGTTATTTACTCATAGCAAAGTAAATGGTGAAAAGTTCTCATGAAGTTGACCTTCTGAGCATTTCTAAAGATTGATGTTCATGTACTCGTCATATTGTGGCAAGATAGATAGATAGATAGATAAAAATAGATCTATATCATACGATAGATAGAAGATGATATATAGATAATTTTTTCTAATGATTGATATTAATATATTTTAAATTCCGGAATTGATTATGTATGAGAAACACATGAAGTTGGATGTATTTCATGTGATTTTGCTCGACACCATATTTAAGTACATCGATTTCCCACGTTGGAAAAAGTAATAGATGTTAACAATCTTGTTTTTGCTTTTCCTTTTTGCTAATGGACTATGGCATCACAGAATCTGGAGTGATGTCCGGCACACACACAATACCCAGCCCTCACACCACAGGCCTCACACTGTAAACACTGTCCGTCTCAGCCTGTTGGAAAAATGCACCTGACAGAAGCCAGATTTGCAGTCATGCTTTGTCATGTGAAAACAAGATGCAAAGCTCTTGGCAATTGGACTATGCCCTGTGTTTTTATACGTGCGTCTGTGCGTGTCGGTCTTTATAAAGGCCACATTTGCTTTAATAAAGGCTGTAAGAGAGCTGAATAGTTGGTGACAGTAACCTTCTGGTCCTCACCCGCGCTGCATTCTTACCAACCCATCAGGCCCTGTCTGCCCCACAGCCAGCGGGGGGCGGCCCTGTGTGATTGCCCGTTGAAAAAACAAGGCATTATTGCTCATTTTTCCCTCTTATTAGGTTTGATTACATGTGCAAATCAATCATCCATCAGGCGGTTGTGAAGGGCCGCGTCCTGCCAATCTGAAAGGCCCCTCTAGTAATCTCCATCTAATAAGATGCAAATGTGGTCACATCAGTAAGTAACCAATAAATCAATCGCTGTGTCTACGCCAATCATTAACCATCAGAATGAACAGTCAATTTTTAGTATTTTCAATTTGTGATGTGCTAGTGGAATATAAAGATAGATGGACGTAATTATACAAACCAAACTTTATTTCAATCCTCCCATCTCCAGTAGCAAATTTGCTGGGAGGTAGAACAGGCCTGTCATCATATTATGATTTTTTTATTTAGTTTTTTAGTCTAGAGGTTCATGCAAAGTTCAAAGAGAGGCTCAAAACAGCCCTCCCCTGAAACCCCATCCCAAACGATCAGTTCAGGGGGTGGTGGGGTTTGGGGGGGGGCCTCATCTCTATCAGAGAGTAAACAGGCCGGAAAAGAAGGGATTGGATTTGAGCTGTCGGTTGGCTCTGAGGAATTATAGCCTCACATCTACACATCCGAACAAGGGTGTTAGTTTGAGTGTTTCTTTGGTGTGTGTGATATTGTATTGGGTCATTTATGTAAGCCTAATAATGATGTTGTTTATTATTTTGGTTGGGTTGGAAGGGGAGGTGTGGTGTGTATGTTGTTGTGCAGTGTGTTTTTTTTGTATAAAGTGATTGGCTATGTTTTAAACAGAGAAAGTGTCTTCACACAGTGCAAAGCAGAACAGATCAGCAGAGCTTCACATATGCAGATTTACTGAAAACCTGAAGTGGCATTAAGAAGGAAACTCAGAGTACAAGTGGGTCAATAACATGACACTAATTTCATTACTTTTTTAGTTATTTGTCCAAATGTATGAACATAACAAAATAATTTGAACCAAACTTTTTTAATATGATATGAAAATTTTTTATGAAATTTTTTTTTTTTTGATATGAAAATTTAGTATGAAATTCAACATAAAAATAATAATAAAAAAAGAAAATTTAAAATAAATATAAAATATATATAGTACAACATTTTAATGTTTTATTATTTATTTGAAATTTTATGTGTTTTTAATAATTTATCATTTATATAAGATTTTTCCTTTTCTTTATTGTGGTCACTTATTTGTCATTGATTCGTGTGTTGATCCTGAATGAGTTTTTAGCCAGTTCATATTCAAAGAGATTGAAAAGCAATACTGCTTCAAATACAGTACTCTCTTCTCTCTCAGACTCTCACACATGGATGTCTCAACATCTGAGTGTCTTCCTCCTCCTCATCACCATATTTCATATTTGAATGAAAATTCACATTTAAATGTCTGCTACCTTCAGTGTGTCCAAAATGTTCTCCCTTCCTTTTTTTCCCCCTTCTCTGAATTTCCCTTCCCTCCTCTTTTTTTTTTGTTGCTGTGGTTTAGGTAGTTTAGATTTTCAGAATCTCTTCTGTACTTCCAAGGCCGAAGAGCCATTGTGTTTTGCAAACTGGCATCAGCATATTCCTTTTCGCCTCATTCTTTCCTCCCTGCATATTTTGCACATAAAATGTGGCCCTACTCAAATAAGCCCTTGTGTTTATCAAGATCGATGCTTTCATGCTTTGCTCTGTTATATTATTCTCTCTGTTCTGAAATAGCTATACTTCAGAGTGCAGGTTCTCTCACGTCCATCGCTCTATTTTAATTTGTGTGTGTGTGTGTGTGTGTGTGTGTGTGTGTGTGTGTGTGTGTGTGTGTGTGTGTGTGTGTGTGTGTGTGTGTTTAAGGGACAATTTACACAAAAATGAAAATTCTGGCATTTACTCACCATCTTGTATTTCCAAACCCATATGAAATTTTTTATTCTCAATGAAAGTCAATGGGGTTCAAAAAAAAAAAAAAAAAAAAAAAAAACCTGAAACATTTTTCAAAATGTCTTACCAAATTATCATTTTTGGGAGATGCATTATCCCTTTAAATACATACACAGCCATCCTACCTCACTTCCTCACCCATCACATGCACATTTACAAATTCCCAACACCCGACTACTTCCTTCATACGCATCATTGCCTTATTTCCAATTGCGTAATCAAACCGTGGCTTCAACGCTCGCTCACGCTGGCCGCTAAACAGCATTTGGGTTTTTGCTGCGGATTTATAGTTTATCTTTATCTGTTGCTTCATCTGTGGGTAGCTATTACGCCAGCCTGGCCAGCTTATTGTTTGGGCCTGATAGATCTGTGTGCAGTCCATCACTTGAGGCCGTGTGCCTGGAAAGCCATCGGCCCGCCTGATGATGAAATACGAGCTATCAGCCTCAGTAATGGCTGTAAAATTTCATAATTACACGGCCTTTATTACATTGCATAATGACCCTGAAGCAGTATGGAACAATTAATTAAGATTTTCAGCCGTGGCTTTTGCAGAAATTAAAAGGTGCTCATTGCCGTGGAATGGGGTAATGTCTTGTCTCGGAAGCATTAAGGCGTGCTTTAAGCACGAGTCTCCCTGTCTGTCTGTCTGTGTGTGTCGTTGATGCCGAACTGTTTGTGGAAATGCAGGGCATTCCTCTGCTTCTGTTTGTCTGGCCGGATCATGTTTGAGAGAGACGCTAATCCTCCAGTATGAAATTAATCCATGCAGTCAGGCCTCTATCGGAAAGATCTGGGCGTTTTTTTTTTTGTTTTTTTTTTTCCTAAATTTAATCTCCAATGATAAGCATATAAATAATATGCTGCGGCAATCACAGTTTATTCCATATTTTGGAGAAGAATGCATCATCAAAGATTTTTTTCTTGTGTTATTTTTTCCACGACATCCAGATGAGATAGGGTTTGTCAATACAGCCTCGTAAGGGTTTTTATCGATCAGCATGGGAAAACAAATGAATCCGTATAAGTATTTGCCCCACACCCCTCCCATGTGCGCGCACACACACACACTCTCACGCTCCTGACTATATTCCGTGGCAAACTAAGGGGGCGTCTGAGGCTCAGACTTAAGCCCTCGCCTCGTGCATCTCGTGGCCTTTCCTAACACATCCTTTTGTGCCTGATGGAATGGCGGCAGTTGCGTTTGTCGGTCCCTGCTAGCGGGAGCCGCTCTGACCCCCGTGGGGGAAGGCGCACATCAAAGGCGTCCGACTGGCATAGGAGTGAGGGGGAGAGCTCTAGAGCTCTGTGCAAACTAAACTAATACCTCCTAATAGGAATAGGGCAAAACTGCTGTGGTTTCCGCAAACATCAGCATGAAAAACAAGAACTACAGGATGAGCCAAACTGAACCCCATGAGAAAGAGGAAAGAGGACACATGTTTATTTTGTCTTTTCACCACATTAATAATCTCATTAGTTCAACGTAACTTTTCTCAAAATAATAAAAACTCCAAATCCACGTCAATCCCGAGATTAATAATATCAACCTCCACCCCCGAAACCCTTAAGAGGCACCTCCACATTCGCCAACCATAAGAGACTCTGGGGAGAAATAAGAAAAAGGTGTAATTAAAATGTAAATATTGATATTTCATTGTTGGAAATGGCTTTTCGCCGCTGTGGTTAATGTCACTCCATCTGTGGAGCCTCTGTCATGGATGCTTTATTACAGTCCGGGGAACTGCCGCCCTTCTCCACGGCCGCCACCAGGGCACATGTTCCTGTTGCTGCCTCGTTTCCATATGCAATTAAGTGGAAAAGTACAGTCCGATCAGTAATCCATGCTATCTTAACCAGCTGTCTGGGTATATTTAGAATTAATCTCCACCGCCAATCGGCCTTAATGTATGCAATTAAGAGTCTGCCGATTGCTAATTAGGTGCATTAGAATCAAGAAGCCGTGCTAACATGACGATGCAGCCTCTCCTCTGCGTTGGGTGGAGCAAATCCTGCAAGACAACAGCAAACAATTCAGATATGTCCAAACATATGTGTATGCAGGAAGATGTGACAGCTCAAATAAAAATATATTTTTGTTTAGTTGTGTGGTATTGCACTTTTTGAAATGCAGTTTAATTAACAAGAGTTCAACACCAGATGTTCTCAACTGATTTTGATTCTTTATATGGAAAATTTAATTTAACAAGAAAAAACATTAGGAAGGAGTTGTTTTGGTAATTGATTGAAATGTAAAAAGTGGCATTACATATCAAAAAGGACTTAGAAATAAGAGTGATTGACATCATTTGAAAAGGAAAAGCCAAGCTAGTTGACACATTTAGTGAAAGATTTTTGAACCTATAATTTTAGGAGTAATATGTACCAATATATTACAGACAATACAACCGAGGATGTGTATTAAGACAGTAAATAGTGTAATTTTTGTGCCTTCCCTTACGAACATTAATCATGGTTTTACCACAAATAAAACCCTATAGTTTACTATAGTTAAACCATGGTAACCATAAATGAACCATGGTTTTACTATACTAACTGTATTTGTAGTAAAACTATGGTTATACAAATGTTAATCAATATGCCAAAAAACCATGGTTACTACACTTTCACTAAAATAAAACCATGGTTATTTTTCATAAGGGTTTGTAGGTTTTAATATTCTAATGACACAGTTGATAACCTTTGCTTCACTTTTCTTCACCATTAGCCTTCAGCTGATAGCTTTCAGTTTCTAAAATTCCTCACAGAATGGAAACAAAATAATAAGTGGCAAAAAATACCAATATTCATTTTTCCCCCCCGAAGAAAAGCCTGAGGGAAAATCACTCAATTCTGTTTAACTCTATTGAATGGTAGAGCAGAAGCCAGCAGCTGTTTAACACCATAGCGGTGTGCATGTGATCACGGTAAACGCTGTACGGCAGCGTGCCTCACACTGACAGGTGAATATTGCTTAGCCGCTAAATGGATGTGGACAGCTATGGCGGTTGTTAATGTGTTTTCCCTCCTAAAAAGTGTGATTTCTCTCTCTTTCTCTCTCTGAATGGTGTTGTTTTGTGGAGATGAAAGGCGGCCGGTGATAAAAGCAAAGAGGAGCGCTGCGGCAGTTTGTGTGTATGCGGCTCCTGTCATCACTTCCCCTGTGTCCCCCTCCTCTCTGAGGGGGGAAGGGAGACTAAAGACCCGACTGTTTACACACACACAAAACACTCTTGTTTGCCTTTTCATGTTGTTTTTGATTTGTGCAAGACTTCTGTAGGCTAATATTTGTTTGGGTGGAGGAGTTTTGCAGAAGGTTGGTTTAGCTGGTAAGGGGGAAGCGTCTCAGCGCCTCACTGGGGCAGTAAATGGACAGACAGAGACTGGCATGGTGGTTGTTCCTGTCTCACCATGGCCTTTGGCATCATTAGCCTCACCACAGGCTTATCTGTAAGCTTACAGTAATCACCAATCAGCTGAACGTATTCCAAATACATCCTTTTTATGGCTTATTTGGATATTAATGCTACAAAGGGTCTGTTTTAGTGAATCAAGTATACTACGTATGTTTGCTTTATGTATTTATGCATGTATGTTGTATTTATTTTTCTATGTTTAATGGTACAACATACTGTAGTACAGAGGTGAAACAACTGGGGATGAAAACTATACATTATTACTAAATTAAATATGAAATATACATTTACATTAAAACATTGTTCAAAACTGACCAATATATTATTACAGTAAATCAAAATGAAATTAAGCAGTTTCACAGTGCATATACTGTATCAGGAATTAAATAAGTCTTTATCAATGAAATGATTCAAAAACACTGATAGAATGCCAGTTACTGCTATGTTTTGGTCTGAGAGACACAGTTTTTTTTTGATTCCATTTCCGTTGAGACCAGAGCTACACAATGTAAATGCTAATACTGTAAGTATATGGAAGTTAATCAATATTAATTTGTTGTTTATTGAACTGAACAGTATAAAAGCAATATCACTCTCACAATCCTGCTGTTTTTCTTGATTCTGTGAGATGTTAATACATTGAAATCTGTTATAGTTTGTTGTTGTTTTATTATCAAATGTAGTTCCATGAAGGCGATATGACAACTTGGACTTCTAATATTACGGAGTCTCACCTTCGCTCTCCACAGCACTATTTTTGCAAGTAGATTAGTCACCGTGTCATCATCATATTGACAAAGTGTGAAAGCAAATAGAGTGTATATTCACACAGGAGCTCAGGAGGGAGCCAGGATGCATCAAATAAACATCCAGCATGGTCGGCACCTATAATAGCGCTGATTCTCATTGCTCAAGCGCGTGTTCATTTACCCTGCAACCATGAGAAAATAAGCAGGGGTGTTACTGAGAGTGAGACGGAGGAATTGAGCGCATGTGTGTTTATATGACGGCTAAGCAGCAATGCTGAGGTGAAGTCTGCCTTGAGGAAGACGAGGAGGAGGAATGACCGCATATGTGTGTGTGTGTTTGTCTCGGTGGGCTCTCTCAGTGTGTAAACGTGCAGTCAGAAAAGATTTGGCAGACGGACGGCCGGTGGTTGCTGTGAGGCCTGGTGGTGAGCAGTCCTGCCCGGCAGGGGTTAACTTCGCATGGCTGCACCGCAGCCTCTTTCTGTCAGCCTGTGCTATGCACTGCTCCAATGCTTATTTCTTCTGAAAAGCCACTGCAGGTTTCACAAGGCCTCAGCCATCAGATACCTTCTTCTGGTGTATCCTTCACAGATCCACAACTTAGCCTTTCCTCCCCCGTCTAGCACAAAGTACATCAGTTTACTGAGAGAAAAGAGAGAGATAGAGAGAAGAAGAGAGATTGTGCCAGTGGCAAAACCCCTTCAGTGCTGCTGGAGAGAGAGGGAGTCTGAGCTCTGAAGCTGGTCTCCGGGCTAAGAGAGTTAAATTTGAGAGGACGTTACTGGAGATTGAACGCTGGATCAGATAATGCTCGTGTGTCATCAGGATGGGGCAGTCTGCTTTGTGTCTGTCAAATAAAAGAGTCTCTTATCCAGAGTTACATGGCTTGTACTGTAAATAAATAAATGCCATGTAAAGAAATAAATGCTTTTAGATTGAGAATTAAACAAACAAACAAATAAATCAAATAAGATTATGCAGTTACATAAAAAAGCTTGTTTTTAAAGTGACTCTGAAATATATAGTTTTTTGTATAAATATTTTAAATACGACTGTCAATGTGATTTCTTCAACATTTATAATAAATAATCCTTGAACATATTATGTTCAAGGATTATTTATTATAAATGTTGAAGAAATCACATTCACAGTCATATTTAAAATATGATATATATATATTTATTTATGGATATAATTATTGCTTATTGTTAATTACATTTAATATATTATATTTTTAAATATTTGTGTTTGTATGTATACATATAAAAACTGCAGTCTAATTTAGAAATAAAAATAATTCTGAAAATTAATGAAATGTGGTGTGTGTGTGTGTGTGTGTGTGTGTGTGTGTGTGTGTGTGTGTGTGTGTATATATATTAGTTGTTTGTGTGTTTTTTTGTGTGTTTTTTTTTCTGAGTCAATAAACTTCCTCTTGTTACAGGAAGTCCTTTGGGGAAAAGGGTTGTAGACATTTGCCACAGCTGAAATGACAGTGACTAACGCTTTAATTCGGCTCTTTGGATCCTTTCTCACGCAGCAAAGCATCCAAAGGTGAACTGTAATCATGGTCGCCACCAAGCTCTTTTGTGAAATGAAATAACAGATGAAAAGAAGGGGAAAAATGCATCTTTAAAGTTTGCCCTCGCGTAAATGTCAATACAGAACCTTTTCCGTCATCAGCAGTAAATTCACATTGATGGCTCTTTTCTTCTCTCTATCGATCCGGCCATGAGAACGCAGATTTGTATCTGTAATTAATGCGTCCTGAAACAGCATTTGTATTAATCAGGGAGATAAGAAAAATTGGATGCCTGCACTGGCATGACAACCGTCAAAAGCGCGCGAGCCCTGATAAAAATCATTGATGGACCTCAAAAAGAGGGAAAAAAAGGTCTTCCTTCCACTCAATAAACTAATCATCCGGCTTTTAATTATTCTGCGGAGAGATGTGTGGAGATTGGGGAATGTTGTAAATCTAATTATTTACTAACAGCAGTGGCTGAGAGGGAAGGCTGGGAGTTGGCACAGGGGGAGCTCTAGGCGATGGGCTCCGTCCATCTGCCACTCCACTCCACAAACCCCTCCCCACCCGCCCCCTGCCTTTATTTTGTCTCTCTGTTTGTCCCTCGTGCTCTCATTCTCTTTGTCCCTCTATCTCTCTCTCTGTGTCTCTCGATCTGTCTTGATACATTTCTTCAGTTGTCCATCATTCAGTGTGATATGTTTCTTTTCATGATAAACTCTACTGATGATATTCTTTTAAATGTTTGTGTGCCGCTAGTGTTACCAACCGGAAGTGCAAGAATTATTATATTGGCGCCACCATTGGTTGGACAAACAGACTCCAAACTTACACCACTGGTTGAGTCAGTGTTGAGGAGTCAGAGCAAAAGCATCACAGCGTTTATTGTTTTTCGTAAAGTGAATCTTATACTTCTATTACTGTGTATTTAAACATGAAAAAGCTTTTTTTTTTTAGATTCAATCAGACACTCAATACTACATTATTTATAGTCGAAAGTATGCATATGATTTGTTATTTTTATTTTATAATGAGTTTTGCCATCTAAAGTCTGATTCGCATATATAGTTAAAGTATGCTCACAGTGGATTTTTTTTTTCCAAATTCTCAGCAGTGTTAAAGGATTACGCATACCTCTCAGGAGGCCAATCAGAGTGTGATCTTATTTTTAGTCCATGCCACCTTTCATTGAGGCCACTGTCTTTATAAGAATGCAGCGGTCTTACATTGGACCCCCTTAAGAAATTCTTGGCTTAATCCCTTTTGATGATTTTATTAAGTAGTAGAAGATGGCCCTGCCAACTGGCATTGAGCACACTAGCACCAGCAGGCCAGGGGAGGCACCAACTGCTCACCAGCTCTTAGTCTGCCTCTAATGAGATCAAGAGATGTTAACAGTTTGGGATAATAAATTAGCATTTGGTATAAACAATAGCCCGAAACCTATACCTAATGCGCTCCTTGCCATTAGTGATTAACTCACAGAAAGAGATTTCTAAAAAGAAAAGAAAAAATGAGTGAAATTGCTTGCTTCCTCTGAAGGCATCTCTCCACAACAGATGTTGGTGAGCATCTCTTTCCTCATGTTCCCCTCGCCACCCAGATTAGCCCCCTCGCTGTCTTAAAGAGAGACGCTTCATCTGTTCTTTGAAGAGCAGAGCGAGTGAGATGAGACAAAAAGCTGTTCCAACCATCAAGCTGAGGTACCAAACACCAACAGGTGCTGTTGTGCCTTGTCCCTCTCACCTTTCAGAGCTGATGGACGGCTCCCAAAGCACTTACACAGTTTATTTAGATTTTTTTTAATTGTTTTATTATTATTATGACAATACCCCAAAATGATAACTCTTAAAATGAATAAATAAAACAAATAAGATGATAATAATAATAAATAATTATTATTATTATTTATTATTATTATTATTATCATCTATCTTATTTATTTATTTATTATTGTTGTTGTTGTTACTATTATTACAATAGTATTCATCTGTCCCAGTCCAAAGCCAGTACATAGAAATAATTCATTATTTAACCCTCAATTTAAGATCCCTTAACAGTGTGTGCATTAATCAAGGGGGAAAAATCATTGCATTTATTCATCTTCTTATAGTCGGGGTCTGACGGAGAAACATTAGGAAACATCTCGTATTAGGAAAACATCTCGAAGTGTCACCCCTGGTACCTCAATATTAAGTATATTTCTCAGACCCAAAGTTACATGAGCATGAGGGTTGACCTCCTTGTGTTACAGACAGACAAAAGCCATGTGTTAGTCAGGTTTCAAAAGGCATTCATGAACATGAACTTTGCAGTTTCCTTCACTTCCAGCAAGAAGACAGGAAAATGAGTGAAAAAGTGTGTGTGCAGAGTGGGGGGAGGAGGAAGGAGAAGGAGTTTGAGGCTAGCAATTAGTCTTTCAGTTGGTGTGATGGGAAGAATTGATCCATGCTGCCATGTTGGGGGAGATAAGGGAGTACCCTCCCTCAGGATGCCCCCTGGCCTGCAGCGCAGCAGGAGATGAGAGCCAAGGCTCGTGCTAGGTGCCTCAGCTCGCTCCCACTAGAGTTTTCCTCTGCATTACACCTCCAGAATGTCAATTCTTCCCACTAACACAACCAGAACCTTCTGACAATCAACTGAGCTTTTTATATCATATACCGCAGTTGAATGTTGATTTGAGCTGAACATTGGTTGTTGAGTTGAAGAGAGCTCTTTCTCTGGCTTTTTCTCAGGGTTTTCCACACTCTCGCTGGCGGACCAGATGAGTCTTCTGCAGAGCGCGTGGATGGAGATCCTGATCCTGCGTGTAGTCTACCGCTCGCTGTCTTTTTGAGGACAAGTTGGTCTACGCTGAAGACTACATCATGGATGAGGACCAATCCAAGCTGGCTGGCCTGCTAGACCTGAATAACGCTATTCTTCAGCTGGTGAAGAAGTACAAGAGCATGAAGCTGGAGAAGGAGGAGTTTGTCACTCTTAAAGCTATAGCCCTGGCTAACTCAGGTAAAATGAACAGACGCTATAGATTCCAGGCAGACCAGATGTCACATTTGATTTGATGTATTTAAATTGTGATACTGTTATTGGTTGTTCAGGCAACAAAAACATTGAAAAAACACATTTTTAACACATTTACAATGGAAAAAAAAACAAGGCAAAACTCTTTTTTTTAATCCAGATTGAAAAATGTCTTCAAAAATAAATTATAAATGCAATTTATAAACAAAATTTTCTATGATGAGCGTGTTTTTAATTTGTAAATTAAAAATCATTTTGACATTTTTGGGGTGGATTAAAAAATCAAAATATATCAGGAGTCCTGATATCAAAATTAAGAAAACAACCTTATGGTTTTACAAAATACTTTATTTTAGACTTTATTGTCCCTTTAGGGAAATTCCTCTTAACAGCAAGTGCACTTGAGCCTCTTGAATTGCCTGTCATCAGCTCAGTTTAAGCAGTGTTTGTTTATTCATCGCCCCTCTTAATAGAAGGGCTGTTGATAATGTATCAGCATGGAAAGAGTTAAACTCCCTGCTTTTGATTTCATCTCCTCCTATGGGAATCCCTTAACAACAGATGTAGTGGTAGAGTTATTCAGGTACAGTTGGAGTGATATCTCAATATCTCCGTCTTTTTTCTCTCATGTTTTATCTTCCTCTATTTACGCACACACACAACAAA
Source organism: Cyprinus carpio (assembly GCF_018340385.1). NCBI lineage: Eukaryota > Metazoa > Chordata > Actinopteri > Cypriniformes > Cyprinidae > Cyprinus > Cyprinus carpio. The sequence goes on along the minus strand of NC_056577.1, from coordinate 31,458,050 downwards.
ACACTAAACAGTGTTCCCACCCCTCCCCACCCCTTTTGAAATCCTTCAAAAGCACGCCTGCGGCCCCTGTCCGAATTAGCATAAGTCTCTGCTCAGATGCCTCTTAAGTAAGGAGCCCATCACTATGCACCTGCATGTCAATAAACAGGCTCTGATGTTGTCCGCCATCGACAGTCGCACCATGGCCTCTGGCTCCCTTTGTGTGACCCCATCTTTGAACTTTATCTTGGTTGCTGGCCAGTAGTTTTCCTTTTAATTACAAGAAGGAAACTGTCAATAAAATCTGTTTAAATGGGACGCAATGAGCAGCTTGAATGGGGAGGGCGGCTATTTGTTCAAATTCTCCAGCGCTCAAGGTATTGACAGTTTGTTTTCTGGGGCCATATGTGACGATCAATCTCCGGCTGGGCCTGGCCATGCTGAAAAATGAAAAAAAAAAAAAAGCAGATTTGCTCTTGCTCGCTGCGGATGACGGCTCGCTAGTTTGGCCCCGGCCCGACAGCCACCGGGGGGCCGTTCTGCCCAAAGTGCACCTCTGAGAGAGCGAATGAGTGCGTGGACTCTTTTGAGAAATCCTTTTTTAATTGATTCGACGATTAGCGGTTCATCTCGGTTTGTTGACGTGCACGTCAGCACGCCAAAAAGCAGGTAAAAGTGATCGATGATTGGAAGATATATTCATATGATGTCGTTTCGGTCAGCATTTATGACGTTTTTACTGAAGCATACACAATGAGACATCCTGTACTGTGAATTTGGAAACAGTTTTCATACAATTACAAAGAATCGACGAGTAACCACACTGACTTAAACTTGAAATTTTGAAGTAGGCATTTTCTTGCAAAACATATTTCAATAATTAAAAAAAATATATATATTTTTTTTTTAGTGTAGCCTAAGCTAATCTCTAGTCCTGGCTTTTTCTCACCTTCTCGGGTGTCATTCTCCGTATTTATCGAGACTTTTTCTCTGCGGCTTCTCTCCGCACTCTTCTCTCAGGAGCGAACATGCATCATGTCCGATTTCAAAGGTGAGCCATTTTGTCACTTCTTTTTTTGGAGGAGAGCGGAGTGTTTCAGACAGCTGCTGAAAAAATGATACACTCCACCATTTTCTAAAGCCCCGAGGTGCTGGGTATTTCTGCTCAGAGCCGATATATTTCACAGTCCTTCAATAGACACAGTATTGCTTAAGCAATGGTTGTCAGAGCGACATTTTTATCCTATTTATTTGAAAGCTTTACATTGCAGTTGATCTCAGTCATGGTGCGTGTTTTCTTTTTAAAGGACATAAAAAAGAAAAAGAAAAGTCGGTCAAGTGACTTCTTCACATCTTCTCCACAGTTTGAATTCAGCCATTTACTGACACAATTCCTGGAAAATCATAAACAAATTGAGTCAGCTAGCGAAGAGTCTTTTTGATAGTAAATGTTTGCAACACACTTTTAAGCCACAAAAAAACGTGCAGAAAGTGTGTGTTTTGTCTGAACGCCTCCAGCAGCGATGCTGAGATTGATAGAGCAGCTTGTGTGGAAAGGTGCAGGTAAGCACTTTCCTGCCAGGGGTTTCTGTCGGATCACAGGTCGCTTTTTCAGATGGCCAAAGCACATGCCATGGACTGTGGACGAGACTTCGCTGTCTGAATTCTAGATGGGCTCCAGACACAGAAGGGTAAGGATATTGAAGCATAGCTAAAGTGGGCTGACATTTGCCCCGTGGCCAGCCCAAAGGACAGACGGCGCTCTCTACTAATAGAGGAACCTCACAAGGTCTTGCTTTTATCAATACTTGACCATACAATTATTATTTAACGTGTAAGTATCAATTGATTCGAGGCAATGCATTGATCGTGACATCTTGCCAAAAAGCCATGCGTGCATTTGGACATTTTTATCCAGAGGGAACGGGATCGGATTGACACGCCACAGTAGAAAACCGAGTCGATACTGTTGGTGGGAGTCGGGTCCTATAAAGAGCAAGTCAGACAAAGCACTTTCTTTACCACTGTGATGTGATAAAACCATCAGAGCACTCGCACGAGCATCCAAGGCTTGGATTAGCTGGAAAAGTGCAGAAACTATATTAGCCACTTGGAGCAGTAAACAGCAAAGATAGTAGCTGCCTGAGACTAATTGCGCTCTCAGAGGCACGTCTGTCGCCGGTGAACGGGCGTGAATGCTGTACTAACGAGCGCGAATGCAAATGCAGCCTGTTTGACATTTTTCTGGCAGACAATGCCAGTCAGGCTGAGGTATTGTTTCCTGACTCGAGCCTCTGGTTCTCTCTCGCTTAGACGAGTGCCATATCAGCTCTCCTCAAACACTGGTTCTTTTCTGTCGCCCCGTGCCATTCATCAGTCCCATAGAGAGGCTTGTAAAACACAACGTGGCGAGGACAGCCTCAGCGTTTAAACACTCAAGTGTGCCTTTAATCACTGGAGAATGAGCTTAGGGCTGGCAAAAAAAGGATGAGTCGACATTCTTTTAATCCTTTCCTTTTGCCAGGACTTCATCCTCAGGTTTCCGTCAGGCTGAAATGGATTTAAAAAAAGAAAAGTCCTGTACAGAACTAGCCTCCTGGAGTGTCATGCCAATTTAAACTGAAGGGGGCCCCCTTTGATTTAAATGCAACTTCTGTATATATATATAACAATATATGTGTGATCCTTTAAAAAAAATTGCAGTTTAAAAAATGTTTATTTATTCTTTTTAAATGCTTTTATTCAGAAAAGGATGCATTAAACTTATCAAAAGTAAGAGCAAAGATGTGTAATTTTAAAAAACAGTTCTACTTCAAATAAATAGTTTTTTTTTTTTTACTTTCTTTTTTTCTAAAAAAATTGTGTCACGGTTTCCACATAAATATTAAAAAGCACAACTGTTTTTCAGCATTGAGAATAAGAAATGTTCCTTGAAGCACCAAATCAGCATATTGGAATGATTTTGAAGGATGTGTGTGACACCGAAGACTGTAATAATGCTGAAAAAAATTCAAAAAAGTTTACTGTAGTTTTTAAATTAATTAAATGCAGCATTGTTGGAGCATAAGAATTTACTTTCAAAAATAAAACTTTACCACTAGAGTAACATGTCTACTATCTTAGATATATACTACTTAATTTAGTAGTTGTTAAGCATAACTGATTTTCCCTTGGGTCCTGTCTTAGTGAAAAAAATATTGACATGCATATGTTGTATTGTACTGAATTTGTGTTTATTTCTAAAGCCATTCCTCATTGTTCTGTATTTTTTTCCAGATTCCATGGCTATATAGAGGACGTGGAAGCCGTGCAGAAGCTCCAGGACGTGTTGCACGAGGCCCTGCAGGACTACGAGGCGGGCCAACACCCGGAGGACCCGCGCCGGGCCGCAAGCTGCTCATGACCCTACCGCTCTGCTGCTCCGGCAAACGTCCACCAAGGCAGTGCAGCACTTCTACAGCATCAAAAAGGACGGCAAAGTGCCCATGCACAAACTGTTTCTGGAGCTGCTGGAGGCCAAGGTGTAACTCCATCCCCGGCCCCAAGTTAAACCGACAGAGAGCTGGGAGGGGGTACGTCAATGACTGCACCCTCTTCACCAGGCAGACACTGACTAACTCTCTGCCGCTGTTCGTGAAACCTTTGTCTATAAACTGTAATAATAACTAAAACATAACCGTAATGGTACTTCTAATTACTGACAATGATACGGTAAATATAAGAATGATTTAAATGTGATTATTGAGAAAAATACGACTGCTTTCATTATTCAGCAGTGGGACTTGAAACCAGCCGTCGACTTGTTCTTCTCGAAATCTGATGCTGAGTTTTTTTTTTGTGCTATTGAGACATTGATTGATTTTCAAAAGAGAAATTCTGGAGCCGAAAAAGACCAGCCCTGCCAAAGGAAGGAGGTCCACGCGGTGGACACCAGCAAGCGAAAATTTCCCCGAACTGTACCGTCCAGCTCCCATGTCACTGAAAGAATCTAGGGATCGACCCTCTTTACCATAAGAGCGTGACGTAATGGCTATGTGCAGTATTACATTAGAGGTCCTCGGAGCAGTTTAACAACACGATAGCCAAACGGAGATTTTCACATCTTTGAAGAAGCTGCTCCTCACCATTACGTAGCCATGCGACCATGCGTGTGTCACTCACTTGTCGTTTTCTTTCAAGTCTTCCAAACACGTCTAGCCTCTTTTACCGATTTCATTTCGATCTTTTCAGGGAATAGCCGAAGCTTTAGTCTCTCATTCAATACCGAGCAAAGAGGAATCGCAGTGGTCAAGGAACAGACTCATTTATTTATTGACTTTCTTTTATTATGTTTATTCGAGTGTATTTTTACTGTACTGAAGGATGTAAATATATGGTATGGTCATCAAAACACGATGTTTCTTCTCATATAATGTTAATAATTGATCGTTATGTTTTTCTACCGAGCCACCGTGTTGCGCAAATGAAGACCGAAAACCTGCTATCTTCTCTAAGCAATAGATGTTTTAAAAAGTGGAGGTGTAAATTGTATGCAAATTGTTTGTTTTTTCCTCTTAGTGCCACACTTACTTGGGAAAAATGAATTTCCAGAAGCTTTCGCTTTTCTGTCTGTGCTGTCATAAGATGATAGATTACATACATGATATGGCCAGAAGGACCATAACCATTATCTCAAGCCAATTATATAGCATATATATATTAACTTCAGCCTCGAAATTCTATTGACATTCTTTCATACTAAAGCAGTATTTGAACTTTGTTAAGCAAAATAGCACTTAGGGAAGACGGAGTCAGAAGCATCGCAGGTTTAGTTTCACGACGGTCCTGATTTTTACGCGGAATAGCGGCAGAGATATCATACACGTGACATCATTTTTAGCAGAGAGGCTCAAGTATCAAAGCAAGCGATCCACAGCCTTCATCAGAAATATGTCAGTATTAGTATGGGGTATTTTCTGAATATTCTTAAGCATTGTATATTGTAGTATTAACAGATTATAAATCTAACCTAAGACATTTTATTGGAACAGATCAAAGATAAAAAAAAGAATGAAAAACGAACAAACAAAAAAAATGTAGTTCAGCTTCTTGGTGTTTCATGTCTGCTGTGTTTTTCTGAAACATCTCTGTTTTTTTCCCTTTCCTCTGTTACACGCAAAAGATGTAGTGTACTACCCGTGGTGATCGCAGGTCTCGCTGTTCAGTATGCGTTCATTTTCTTTCTGGTTTTTCTTTTCTAGTTTTGCTTCATTTTTTTAGAGACGGGGTAGAATTAGAGACAATACTGGATGTATGAATCCTCAGGAGCAAGATGATGGGTTCTCAAATAACCTTTTGAAAAAAGACTCTTCCTAGTTACCGCTAGATCAGCCAATCAACGATCAATATAATCTATGCTGATATATAAGTGAATATTTAAAAGGAGGTGCATTATACAGTATGTACAAGAGACCATCTGTGTAACTCCTATCTTGTAGACTAACACTGTACAGTATATCATAGGTTACAATGAAACATGCTTTAAAATAGTACCTTTTTTCTTTCTTTCCCCTCTTTTTCAGATTTTCCTTCTCTTTTTACAAAATGCTGTACATAAGGCCTTCATGCTGAACTCCATTGGTATATATCTTGACTCTTTAAGGTTGCAAAGGGAAAGAAGAAACATTTTTGTTTGTTTTGGTTTAAGATCGGTTTTCAAAAACTATCACTTTGACTTTGTGTGCTTAATAAAAATGACGAAAAAAGACGAAAGAACAGAGCATTTTTTAAGGCAATCTGGGACACGAGGGTTTTTAGTTGCTTTTTCTCAGCCTTGTTCTATAAATACACTGTATCTATCATTAGCTCTATTCAAAATTCTTAATAGTTGTGCTTTGGAAAGGTTAGTGTAATGTGACTCTAGATCTTATCGTCATGGCAACTCATCAGATGGTCAAAACATGGGTTTGGGGGGGGGGGGGTCTTGCTGTTGAGAAGATGTTGGCACTTTCAAAATTTTCACGTGATTAACTCCTGGCAGAAGAGTTGCTGTTTTCTCTCTGTGGTTTTGTTTTCTTTTTGTGTTGTCTTACTCTGAGGTGAAACACGATGGAAATGAAGCGATATGAAACTAGACAAGCTTTCGAAATTCTGTTCAGTTTTGTAAGATTCACGAAAAAACGAGAGCAAGTGGTTCCGATCTACACTCAGTCTTTCAGATATGCATTTTGTTTAAAAAGTTTGCTTTTAGTGCACAAAAAAAAAAAACTAAAAACTAAAAAAAAAAAAAACTTTTATGACATGTACTGTGTAATTTTGGATAAAACGGTACCCAGACCTCTCAAAACTATATAAAGACAATTTTACTGTGTCTTTTAACACTCATCTATCCAGCATAGAAATCAAAGTGTATAATTTATCCGTACCCACGATGACTTTTTTTAGAGATATTTTCTTATTTAAAGCAATATGACGGTACGACGTACAGTGTGTTGTTCCAATGTGATTCGATTAGTGATCAAATGCTGTATCTATTGGACTATTTTGCAAATTCTAGGATAATAGGATTAAGGATGATCAGATATACAAAACAACTGTATTTTTAAATGTTTAAGAGGTTCTAGGTGTTGGTTGTATTATTCATGCATTGATGCGTCTGCCAAACGCATCTAGGCTTCCTGTGGGCTTCTCGTGCAGAAACCGGTGTGGGAAAGGACGAGATCCTGAAGGAGGAAGGGGAAAGAATAAAAAAGGCATTTGAGAAGCTTCTATGATCAGTATGATAATGATATATTTCAACCCAGAAGTTGCTGAAACAACCTGCAGTGAGAATCATGTCTGTAGTTTTAGATGTGCTCCACATCAGTAAAACTATTAACTGTATATTTTTTGTGATGTGCATCATTACAGTGTGCTCCAAACAATATGTCCATTTGTGTACAATGTATTTATTTTACATTGTATATATTGTTCAATGCAAAAAGAGAGACCTATGATTCTGTAACTACGATCAGTTCAGATGTGTAACTCCAATTATGCCTTTCAGGATAATAGTAGAGCAATATTAAACATGCTTCCAGTTTTGACTCGGGCTGTGTTTTACTGTGTGAGAACATGTTTTCAGTCGTAACTCATTGTGGATTTATTTATTTATCCATTCATCTGTTTATTTGTTATTTTTAGTGCTCTGTAGACTGCCTACTGTGGGCATTAAACATTATGAGAATCAAGACTAAATATATATTTATTATTTTTTTAAGGGAATTAATACTTTTATTTAGGAAGTATGTATTAAATTGATCAAAAGTACAGTAAAGACATGTATAATGTTACAAAGATTTCAATTAAATGCGGTTCATCCAATAATCATGAAAAAAAATACAGTTTTCACATACATATTAAGCTGCATAACCATTTTCAACATTAATAAGAATTATTTTCAAAAACATTTCTGAAGTATTATGAAATACAATAGAAATAAGGCATTTTAAAATTGTAGTAATATTTTGTCCCTTTGGAATTATAAGCTTCTATCTGCATTCCGAGTAGTTTTGAGATATTGAGCTTCAAAGTTTTTGCATTCCATTCGACTGTGTAGATAGAACCTTTTTGTTTTTTTAAATATAAAATCCCAAAATGTGCACAACATTAAAAAATCTATCACATATAGTTGTCACAGAATAAGAATATGTGAATAACTCAATTTTGACAAAAATGTCAGATAGAACCTTATAATTCCAAGGGGACGATTTCTTAAATATTACTGTTTTTACTGTATTTTTGATCTAATAATTCCAACCTTGGTGAGCATGAGGTATTCAAAAACATCAATATAAAACAAACAGAAATAGAGCGAGAGAGGTACTTTTAGTGTCATTTTGGCTGCATTTACACTGCAGGTCTTGATGCCCAAATCCGATTTTCTGACTATATCCGATTTTTTTGACGACCCGCTTACATCATCTTTTAAAAGTGACCGTATCCGATTTTTGCATTTACACTATACACTGCTAAAAAACTACCAAACGTAGACGTTCTGACTCGGAAAAGGAAGTAAAACAGCACGAAATACAATGGATGCAGATGCAAATAAAATTATACAGTGTTTTTTGCTTTCCATAATATATTGAAAAGTCAACAAAAAAAAAAATCAGCAAAACACTTGGTCTCGTACGGCGGAGGAAAAAAGCGCTTAAACCGTGCCTCCCCATATCTCGTGAAATGTCTTTAAACACGGATTTATTTCTGTAACAACCCTGCATTTTTGCCTGCACTGTCTCTTCGTCCCAAAGACTTAAAAGACATGAAACCTTGGCATTGCTCCACTGTGTGTATCCTTCGTCCTCTATCACGCCTATAATAAGTCATGTGATCTCAGTTGGTGGTGTCCACCTGAGTTGACGTCACTCTTTTAAGACGTACGACTCGCATTTACTGGGGAATATCCGATTTGTCTGCTTACATGGCACACGCAAATGCACGTATCCGATTCATATCCGATTTATTACCACATATGAATGAGGCCTGAATCCGATCTGAGAAAATCGGAATCCATGCGGTTTTTTCCTGCTTACACGTTCACCGGTCATATCCGATCTGTGCCACATGAGAGGAAAAAATCGGAATTGGGTCACTTGAACCATGCAGTGTAAATGGGGCCTTAGATTATTATGAATTATGAACTCTTTTTACAAATCAGAAACTTTCAATCACACTCTTGTCAAAACATTGCCCTTATGAATTTTTTTGTTTAAATTAATAGAAATATATATAACTATTTGTTTCTGCTAGGCACATAAGTAACATTTGGATACAACTTGGTATGACGAAGTAGTCTGTATTTATTCATATCCTGCTTTTCCTATAGGAAAAAAAAAACACTTATGGAATATTAATAATGAATATAATAGCTGATGAGCAGTATGCTGGTATCCAGGCAATAGAGCCGTCTGCTTGGCTACTTGACTTTTTTTCCACCCTGCACTGGCATCTTCATGCAGCCACTCTTCATTCTGTCGCGGCTACAATATTATTGCGTTCGGAAAGGGGAAAGGAAAACGGTTGGATGAGCAGAAAGTTCTTGACAACTTGATGCAGTGTTTGAGGCATGTCCACTCAGAGGGTAATCAGCCGCTATGCCCTGAGGCTTTACAGCAGACACGTTGATGTAAGACAATGTTCCTAACATCAGCACAGCCTCATGGTCTGCCCACATCCAGTCCGTCTCTCCTATAAGACTCAGCGGGCAAAATGAGGAGCAGGAGATACAAACATCAACATGAGGAAAGTACTTAGGATACCTAAATAGCAAACCTCAGTTTTTACACCCTGCTGCATAATAAATTTGACAAAGAAGACAAATACAAAGGCTATTTTGTGCCTTTTCCTGTATATAGGCTTGAAAAGAAAGAAAATATAGCACTATATAGTGAGATAGCATTGTGTGTAAAATCATCTGCCGCTAATATGTATCATACAATGTGGGGAGACATTTAATGTTCTGTAGCAAAAGCATTTAAGGCTTTAAAACAGAGAGCAGTGACCTGCAGGCAAATATTTTTCCGAGAAGATGACATCATAAGAATATTGCTTAAAGAGGCCCCCGTTGGCAGAGGAACCCCCCCCCCACACAATATTTTTATTCAGTTTTTTTTTTTTTTTTTTTTTGTGCTGCGGCACATACATTTTACTCATCGACTTCGGAGTTCATTTATTTATTTTCTCTTACGCCATTGATTCATTATTATGATACAATAAAAAGCTACTTGAGCATTTCAGCTGCCAAGTACCGTTATCATTAACCTTGCGAGACGCTAAAAGTGCTCCATGGCATTTGTAATGGCTCTTTTAACTCTTACCACTCTTCCATGGTATACGGCTGCAATGTGGAGCTGCTGTAATTGGGTTTCACTGAGGTTGGACCCTCAGTGGAGGCCCCGGTATAAGCTACGCCGAGGTATATGCGCGGATATGTCGGACTATTTGTTGTTATTTCTCCTTATATCAATTTATGGATCATCCCATCGGTGCAATTTGGAAACCGGAGCGGAAAGTGTCTTATAGTCCAATTGGAATTTTGATGTTCACCATAAAGCTTTAGTTCAAAGTTAAGCTCATTTTAGATTAATTGATCTATTCTAGACATATTAGTTAAACTGCTGATCTTGATAAGTCTGTTTGAAATGACCTCTGTCCTGCTCGCATCCATTTAATGCTGGTAACCGATGAACTGACATTAAAAAAAAGGAGTGGCCAAGGTGTGTATTGTCAGGGGTTCATGCATTTTAGTGGGGCATCAGTGCTGGAAATACGATGTGACCAAAGCAAAATTATTAAATAAATGAATAAAATAAAGGTTGTTTGATTGATGATAGAACTCCATTCAAAGTAAATGATTAGCAAACACCTTGATTGTACTGATCAAATTTAAATGGTAATTCCTGTCACTGCATTTTAAACAAACACTATTTTTAACTTTAAAAATGTTCAATTTTCGATTATTATTATTTTTTGTTATCTGTTTTGCATTTAAAATCCATTTCATGTCCAAAAATCTGAGAGGGCATGCACAAAATACAAAATATTTTGTTCAATGAATCTATTTAAACTAAGGAAAACTTTTCCATGCAGTTAGTTTAGGTCTGTACGACAGGAGAAAAAAAATCATATAAACAATGAATGATTTGTTGAACCCAGTATGAAGGATGTAAGTTTCCTGTGTTAGATAATAACTAGTACATGTTAGCATGCTAAAAACAATTACAGTTATTACTATAATTATTTGTAACATATGATGAACAAGTAATGTGTGACTGATCACAGAACTTCCATAAGCACATTTATTGCTCATTGAGTGAAGCAACATACTTTGGTCTTAATGTCTTTTTCTTATTTCAAATTTAAAGTAAATTTAAGCGGATTGAGCAAAATGAAATTAAGTTGTTGTAAACAATGTTCATGAACTGGGTTGCTTCAGCTCATTTAACCAGTCGATAAGGATGTTGATTTACAAGGGAGGCTCATTAGTCTAACCAAACGCATTTTGTTTGTCTTTATCTGCCAGGGTTCTGAAAAGTTTGAATGCAGTATAGACCAACTTCCTGGTCATTTCATATACCAAACTACTGCGTCTCTTGAGCGTTACTGTATGTTTTGTGGTGTCCCCGACGTGCCATGGGAACAAAGTTCGACTGGTGGCATGGGTTGCTTGGCGTTCATCTGTGAAGTGCTAATGTGTGCAGTTGGGCCCTGATGGCTTTTTTGTCAGTGAGTCCACCCAATTTATTTCTCAGTGTGAGAGCAGGGTCACTCTCCTGGGTCTTAGTGTTGCTGATGGCCTGGGCCACACGGTGTGTAATGGCCTTTCACGGGTCCCTCCTGCTCCCTCAACACCGGGTTATTGTGTCTCCTGCGAGAGACATCACGGGACCTGATATGTGTGTGTAGAAAGAGAGAAGAAGTGTGTGATCCAATACTGACAATGTGCAAAAGAAGACAGCTTTGGCCTTGTCCCTCTTGAGACCCTGTTTACCCCAGATGCAAGGAGCTTACCAGTGATCTCTGAAGGCCTGGGTCTTTAGAGAGAGTTCAAGGAAATGGTTAACCAAATGTTTTTAAAGTTAACTTCCAGATCATTTCAAGTATTATTTTTGATGTCGCCTTGCTTTAATGCTTTTTCTTTTTTTAAATTATAAGATTGTTATTATTTAAAAAATGCCATAGCTTACTGATAAATCAAATAAAGTATGGCATTTCGGTCCAGGTATGTACCTGAAACATTTTACTAAATATCTTCTTTTGTGTTCCACAGATGAAAGTAAGTCACGAGGGTAAATATTGGCAGAATTTTCATTTTTGGATGAACTATCCCTTTACTGTTTTTAGAGTCCTATCTTTCACAGCCAATGTTTTTAATGTTTGCCTTTCACAACCATAATGTGAGGTTTATTAGCACAACTACAAGCAGGTATTTAAACAAAAAGGGTCTTCTTGTAAAACATTATATAAAACGTATCAGGAAATTCCGTTTGGAAAGTACTTAGTATCTCATTAGTCATCTTTTATCTTATTATCAAAGTGTGTTAGTTCCATCTAAACCCTTCTTTTTACCTCGTTTCTTCACGCCCCCACCATGTCTCCATCGTTCCCTACTGAGGCAGATTAATGCCACTCATCTCCAGCAGAATAGCCTTTTCTCAATGTAGAACTAATCAACACTACACGTAACTGGTAGCTAACTCAAACAAAGCAATTAATTGTCCTCCCTGTACAAGGCACGTGCACCATGCTAATTAATACATGGGAATAATATCGGATCAGACGGCATCGGGCTCAATTGAGAGCATTAGCGGGCATCACACATTGCACGTTTATTGCACTTACATTGTTTTACTCTAGCATTCGAGGAACCATTAATCGGTTTAGTGCGCACTTTTAATAATATTTTTGGGGTGTCTCTGGCTTTGAATTAGGAGCGCTTGAGAACTCTTTAGGGGAAGCGTCCGTAAAATAGCATAAAGCACAATAAATAGACTAATGTGTGACTTTATACAATGATTTCAAAGTGTGAATCCTAGAGAGCAAATGTAAGATATTGTACTTAAACATCTAACATTATTTTTTGTTATCGTATTTACTTTTATAATCAGCTACATTCTGCAGATTTCTTATTTCTTTTTCCTCTGTAGTTTTCTCTGCTTTACCTTCCTTATTTTGTAAATTGGTTTGTGTTTCTTGCCGAAAATCTCTCACACCCCATTGTGGGCACAGTGAGCTGAGGACTGACTGTGTATGTGTGT
>NC_056577.1:31440783-31444296 GCF_018340385.1 Cyprinus carpio | reverse complement strand
CCTGTCTTAATGATATACTCCAAAGCAGCTCCCCAGCTTGAACATATGGCCTAAGTTGGGGATGGAAAACTTGGCATTCTCGAGAGTCAGTGGATTGGAAAATGATTTTTCTTCTCTTTTTTTTCCGTTTCCTACACACGGCAGATTTTCTTTTGATGATTTTTATATTTAAGTCTTAGTTTGGTTGAAGTCTCATTGAATGACCTTCCTGAAGGCTTGCAGGAGATATTTAACTGCTCCAGCCACGCTGGGTGAATAAAAGGAACAGTGGGGGGACATCGTCAACGCTTCCCATATCAACCATCGTTTACCTTTTAAGCGTTTTCCCCCTCAAAATAAAAAATATGATTTTGGGATGCACAGTAGGCAGGGAGAACATTAATTGTTGGCTGGTGAGATGCAAATAGCATGAGCGCGTGTTTTCGATGCATCAACAACAGGGCTACCGGACATCACAAATTGTTAATCCATACAAGTCGTGACAGATCACTGCATACGCAATCCATCCAGCTGCACTCGTTCGCCCGGTAAGGATGAAAAATGAACTATTTAAACTGATTAGAGGGGAAGCTTGAACTGCATCAGGAGATTCTACACAATAAAGATTTCTTTATATAAATATTATAAACTCATTTGTCCGCCCTGGAATCAATAAGACGATGCATCTTATTTTGTTTTCTTATATTGGGTCGTTCGCTGCAGACCACCTAATAGAGGTAGTTAAAAACCCACAATATGGTTAGGGAAGATTAGCCATCACAGCGAATGACAGGCATAGGCTACATAGAAAGTGGTGCTTGGCTAATCATTTAACCTTGGCGGGGAAAAGCAAGTTTTATTTTACAGAAGTGTAGGTCATATCTGCTCACTGTTTTTTCCTGTTGCTAGTCAAACTTGGTTAATTCCTTGACTGCAAACTTTCCAGCTCTATTTGCAACACCTGTTCCAGACAAACATCGAGGCGCAATCTGGAGTCATTTACTTTGATAGCTGCAAGCTATTGGTGTTTTTCAAATATGGCGAATGTAAGCATGTGGAACTTAGCAATATTGGTACTGATCACAGGATTTGATACCTCAATTGGCTTCGTTTTTGCATGACGAAGAGAAAAAAAGTTCACTGTCTCCTTCCGAGGAGTCAAGGTCGAACCACATTGGGAAACGGGTGGCTTAGCCCAAAACGCCCCTGTAGTTGACAGAACAAATTTTCAGCTCATTAAGAGTCTGTGGCTTTTATCAGCTGCTTTCGAGGGTGTCAGGCGCTTGGCCCCCACATCACCCACTGCAGGCCCCTCAGGGCCTTTCCTCCTCCATCCCCTACACCCCTCTCAGAAGTGTCACTGACAGGTGCATCTGTGAATGCCTCCATTTAGTCAAAGTGCCCCCCCCCCAACAGTAACACACCCACTAACACGCACACATTCACTTTTTGCAACTCTTCGTCTCAGCTAGTCGGAGAGAGACTCACAGTTTTTTGTAAATAGAGCTGGACTTGTTACTCTTGGTTAATTACCTGATTTCATGTCCTCTATAGACATGGACAATGTCACAAGAAGTGATACTGTTTTTTTATCTTATGAAAATGGTTTTTGTGTCTCTTGTGATCTCCATGTGTCTAGGTGTGAGCCGTGTGGATGTGATCCTGTCGGGGATTTGATGGCATGTGCCACCCCCAGACAGGGCAGTGTATGTGCAAGCCTTATGTGACTGGAGATAAATGTGACATCTGTGTGGAGAGAGCCAATCACATGGATCCAAACAACTACCTGGGCTGCAGTAAAGGTCTGATCAATACTTGAATTACAATAATTACATACAATAATATGAATTAATAGCTGTGTTATTTTATATATTTTGAATTAGCTTTTATTTTTATTACAGCATTTAAGTTTTAATTTAAATTAAAAATTTGGAAGTATTATTTCTATACATTTCTTTTCATTTTTTTATTCTTTAAAATATTTTTCTTTTTTAGTACTTCAATAATAGTAATGTTATTACTTAAACCTACATTTATTTTATTTAACTTATTGCCAAGGCAACATTAGTTATTTTCGTTATTTTTTTTAAATACTTTTTTATAGTTTTAGTTAACAATAACAACACTGATGAATAAAAAATAAAATATTTATCTATGTGAATATAAGGATAATGATACATAGAGCAGTACAGATACATTTAAATGACATTGAACTATTCTTCATTGATATTTTTCAACATTAAATAACATACAGATAACATTTAACATATACATATAAAATTTATTTCTAATCAGCATTATCCTATGATATCAAAATATTGCATTCATGAAAGGCTATCAGCTAATAAAAGCACAAGCCCTTTGATATATTCCAGCCTAAAGTTTTAGTAGGAAATATTTTAACATATATAAAAAAAAAAAATCAAACCATATAATTTTAAGGAGCTTTATTTGAACTAAAGTCCCTGCTTTAGTAGTTTTTTTTTTATTTCCTTTGGCTCAACACTCAGTTTGGCTCAAAAACAGGAAAATGCCTCTTATAGCTCACATCACAGAGCTTTTTTATTGTAGTGACTGTAATTTAAATGCAGATTTCCCCAATATAGTCAAATTGCTTTGTAAGTTTAATGCAAGAGAGGCATATATAAGGTCAGAACTCCCTGCCGTCACTCAATTGCTGTGGTATTTACGTTGGACTATGGAATTTATTACATACTTTATTCAAAATACTTGCCCAGGAGCTGACACTCAAATTTAATCATGTTGCATCCTTATGTTTTAGCTGAACATTTCTATTTAATATAGATATATATCTCTCTCATGATCTTATGCCATTCCTGGGTTCAGTGCATATCTACATTATAAACATTCAGCATGTATACTGTAAGGTGACCTGTTTATGGGTCTGTATGTGTTTAGAGCATACAGCACTTAACCTTACGGAGACTCTTAAAGCCCTAATGTGTCCCTCCATACAGTGTTTTTATTAAGTTAGCATTTTTACATGTAACAAATGATTGTTGCTCTGACTGTTCGCCGTCCGACATTTTCCCTGTTAGCTAGCGGCTTTAGTTCTGTTTCTAGCAATGCAGATTTATTACCAATATGTATCAGCTTCTCTCTCCACTCCTGTTTTAAGATCCCCAGCAGCAGCTGCTCCCCTCGGCCGGGTTCTGAACTCCACGGCTATAGAGCTGAGCTGGAGATGGAGAGCAATGAACTGATGTACACAGTGCTTCCAGCACTCGAGAGATCATCCATATCAGCTACAGCCAGCGCACCCATTCAGTTAGTTTCAAATGTCTTTGTCTGAGTATATATAAAAATATGATTGTGTTCTGGAATTAAATGATACTTTTAACCCTATAATGTCCTAAACAACAATCAATAATATTGGAAAGATTTCAATTATACCATAGAAAAGATCCCTGCAGACACTCATGACTGTGTTGATTTGACCTTTTTATGACAAGGCAAGATTAATTCAAATTGCAAAATGTTGTGTGGTGCGACTCCCCAAAAATTAATGATATT
>NC_056577.1:31438229-31439783 GCF_018340385.1 Cyprinus carpio | reverse complement strand
CGCTATAAGACACAAAAAAACACATAAATGGCTAGTAACTAGTCAACCGCTGGTCCTGATCGACTTGAAAATTCAGGCTGCATTGTTCCTGGTCTGAAGGGGCACAAGTACCTTTGAGGACATATGCGTATCCTCAAAAAACATGGTCAGCCTTAATACAAACAAATTTAAGCACCTATTTGAAGGGTTAACCGAGGTCAACTGAACGTAAACTCGTGGGCATAAGTTCGGGACTCATGGACTATATATGTCTGTAATCTCTTTGAAAGAAATCGGCCACCAGTTGGCTAAGCCAACTATGGTTTCACTGTAATCACGTGGTGTTTCTAACATTTCCCTTTAAATATAATAATGATAGACCTCCTCATATGTCACACCTTAAGCCCCAAGAACCAATGTTACCAATCAACCTAATAATTATTCATAGATATGCACAAACCACTGCAGAACCAAACCACTGCAGTAATATCTGGACTCCTCTAGATCAATAATTATCCAAAACATGTTGAAATTTGTGCTTTGTTTACTTGTAACAGTGTCATTTATTAAAGGGGTGGCCAAATATACTCAAAAAGCCTATAAAAACCTAAACGAAAACCACAAAACTTACTTATGAAACTTGGTGAAAACATATCTCAAATGACTCTTAAGAAGCATGCAAAGTTTCATGGTGATCGGACCATAGCTGGCTTATAACATTAAAAAAAGTCCTCAAAACACAAGATTTCAATGGAAATTGACCTGAAATTGTAGAACATGATCATAGTTTTTACACAAACACTGAATCTTCATATCATATGACAGATCTCCCTCATTCTGAACAACTTTGCCTCTGGGACTAATGTATTTGTCAATCAAATCGTTCATTAAATATTCACAAATATATGTTAAAAACATACCTTTGCGAACTAGTCCTAGGTTTTCCACTTAATTTCGATCAAACTACTACCAGAACAATTCTCTGGACTCTTTAGATCAATAATTATCAAAAAAAAAAATGTTGAATTTTGTCCTTTGGTTAGCTATAACAGGTTAATTTAGAAAGGGGTGTATGACCAAAATGCCCAAAAGCCTATAAAGCCTAAAGCGAAAACTCAAAACTTTACGAAACTTTGAGTGACAACATGTGTCAGATGACTCTTAACAATTATACAAAGAAGTTTCACCCAGAGATCGGATCATAGGTGGTGCTAAAAAGCGGTTACAAAGGCCTCAAAGACTCAATTTATATGATAAATAGCCTCCATTTAGTTAGAAAATTCTCATATATTCCTTTTGAAAAACTGAATCTACATATCATATGATGAGAGGCACCTCATTCTGAAAAACTTTAGGACCAATGTTGTCAATAAAATTTATTAATTAAATGATCAGAATTATTTAAAAAAACTGCTTTTTGAAGCTAGTCAAACAGTTTTAGGCTGAAAATCAATAAAACCACTGAAATTACAGATTCTCTGGGCTGTGGCGATCAATAATTATCAAATGAAAAAAATGCAGAACAATTGCATTTGGACAACTATAAACCAGTCAATTTTATAATATGTCCTTTTG
>NC_056577.1:31344068-31437411 GCF_018340385.1 Cyprinus carpio | reverse complement strand
ATAGAGCTGAGAGTATCAACAGCATAACAGTGTGAAAGCTAAACACACGTGTTTCCTGATGCATATCTCCCAAGGGTAAACATGTAAAGCAGGTGAAGAGTAACGGGGCCTCGTAATGATTCCTTGAGGTACTCCCATACTGCACTTGTGATCAATTTGATATATGCTCTTTATTTACTGCTACGAAATTGATGGCGGTAATATAAGTACGATTTAAACCATGCTAACGCACTTCCATTAATGCCAAAAAAGTTTTCTAGTCTATGCAAAAGAATGTTGTGGTCCATAGTGTCCGACAGGCAGCACTAAGATCCAATAGCACTAATAGAGAGATACAACCACCGATCAGATGATAAGAGCAGGTCATTGGTGTAACTCTAAGGAGAGCAGTCTCAGTACTTATGATCCAGTCTAAAAAGCCTGACTGGAAATCCATACACAGATGTCATTTTTTTCTCTAAAACAAATGACATATACTTGTGAGGATACTACCTTTTCGTAGATATCTTGGACAGAAAAGGTAGAGATTTGAGATCGGTCTATAATTAACTAGTTCTTTGGGGTTCAAGTTGTGGTTTTTTTTGATGAGAGGCTTAATAACAGCCAGTTTGAAGGTTTTGGGGGACATATGCTAATGACAATGATCAATTAATTATAGTCAGAAGAGGATCTATGACTTCTGAAGCACCTCTTTTAGGAGCTTAGATGGAATAGGGTCTAACATACATTGTTGTTTGGTTTAGATGATTTAACAAGTATATACAATTCTTCCTCTACTATAGTAGAGAATGTGGTTTAACTGTTCCTCAGGGGATCTAAAGTGCACTGTCTGATGTGATACTGTGGTTTAACGGCTGCATGGTTACAATTTTATCTCTAATAGTATTGATCTTAGAAGTAAAGTAGTTCATAAAGTCATTACTGCTGTGATGTTGGGAAACGTCAACACTTGTTGATGCTTATTTTTCATTAATTTAGCCAATGTATTGAATAAATAACTGAGGTTATGTTTGTTTTCTTATAAAAGAGATGAAAAGTAAATCAGATCTAGCAGTTTTAATGCTTTTTTCTGTAGGGATAGGTTACTTTCCCGCCAAGCAATACGAAATACCTCTAGTTTTGTTTTCCTCCAGCTGTGCTCCATTTTCCGGGACTGCTCTCTTTAAGGGTGCGAGTGTGCTCATTATACCACGTGTCAGACTGCTTTCCTTAACCTTCCTTAAGCGTAAAGGAGCAACTGTATTTAAAAATGCTACAAAAGAGAGAGTCCATAGTTTCTGTTACATCATCAAGTTGGTCTGAGGTTTTGGATATGCTAAGGAATTGGGATACATCAGGAAGATTTCTTACAAGGCAGTCTTTTGTGGTAGAAGTGATGGTTCTACCATACTTGTAACAAGATGTAGAAATTTACAGTTTTTTAGCTATGTGAAGTTTGCACAAAACTAAATAATGATCTGAGATATCATCGCTTGGCTGCATAATTTCAACACCATCAACATCAATTCCATGTGACAGTATTAAATCTAGAGTATGATTTTGACAATGAGTAGGTCCTGAGATGTGTTGTCTAACCCCAATAGAGTTCAGAATGTCTATAAATGCTGATCCCAATGCATCTTTTTCATTATCAACATGGATATTAAAATCACCAACAAATAAAACTTTATACGCAGCCAGCACTAACTCGGATGTAAAATCACCAAACTCCTTAATAAAGTCTGTATGGTGCCCTAGTGGCCTGTATACAGTAGCCAGTACAAACATCACAGGGGATTTATCATTAACATTTGTTTCTCTGGATAATGTTATATTAAGCACCAAATACTTCAAACGAGTTATACTTGAAGCCTGCCCTCTGAGAAATCCTGAAAACATTGTTATAAATTGAAGCAGCAACACCTCCCCCTTTTACCTTTTGGACGTGGTTCATGTTTATAATAGTAATCTTGGGGAGTAGACTCATTTAAAATAATGTAATCATCAGGTTTTAGCCAGGTTTCTGTCAAACAGAGCACATATAGATTATGATCAGTGATCATATTATTTACCAAAAGTTCTTTCGTAGAAAGGGACCTGATATTCAATAAGCCAAGCTTTATCATTTCTTTAACCGTATTTGCATCTGTTTTTCATTGTTGAACCTCAATTAAATTGTTACTCTTAAATTGGTTTGGATGTTTTTTGGTTTTTTCTAGTTCGGCGAACAGACACAGTCTCTATAGTGTGATATCTAGTTTGAAAGAGTCTCTATGTGCTGAGAATTAACTGACTTCTGTGACTGGAGGCGGCTAGCAGACGGTCGGTTTAGCCAGTCTGTCTGCTTCCTGACCTGGGGCCCAGTTAGTCAAGTACAAAACTCTAAGACTATGTGCCATATTCTAGAAAGAAGGAGCGGCACCACCCCAGGAGGGATGAAGACCATCTCTTTTCAACAGGTCAGGTCTGCCCCAAAAGCTCGTCCAATTGTCTATGAAACCTATGTTATTCTGAGGGCACCACTTAGACATCCAGCCATTGAGTGATGACATTCTGCTATGCATCTTATCAACACGGTAAGCAGGGAGGGGGACCAGAGCATATTACAGTGTCTGACATCGTACTTACAAGTTCACACACCTCTTTAATGTTATTTTTTAGTGATCTCCGACTGGCGAAGTCGAACATCATTAGCGCCGGCGTTAATAACAATCTTACTGTATTTACGTTTAGCATTAGCCAGCACTTTTAAATTTGCCAAGATGTCAGGCAAGATGTCAGAGAGTGATAGTAAGATAGAGATTCTACAGAAAAACAAAGCTACACAGAGCTATGATCACAAACCAGCAGAAAGGCAAACAGGAAGCAGGAATAACACTGTCCAACAGCGAATAATAGTCAGAAGAGGATCTATGACTTCTCGAAGCACCTCTTTTAGGAGCTTAGATGGAATAGGGTCTAACATACATGTTGTTGGTTTAGATGATTTAACAAGTTTATACAATGCTTCCTCTCCTATAGTAGAGAATGAGTGGAACTGTTCCTCAGGGGATCTATAGTGCACTGTCTGATGTGATGCTGTAGCTGACGGCTGCATGATTACAATTTTATCTCTAATAGTATTGATCTTAGAAGTAAAGTAGTTCATAAAGTCATTATTGCTGTGCTGTTGGGAAATGTCAACAGTTGTTGATTCTTTATTTTTTGGTTAATTTAGCCACTGTATTGAATAAATACCTGGGGTAAAGTTTGTTTTTCTTCTAAAAGAGACGAAAAGTGTCGAACTCTGGCAGCTGCCTGTGACCCCTGGTACAAAGTCTGGCAGCTGATACATAAAAATGTATAATAATAATAATACAATTGTAGGAACTTTGCATCATCGTTAAAAAAAAATAAATAAAAAATACGCCACTGAGAACGGTGTAGTTTTTCCCGAGCAAACAGCAAAAACAGCATGAAAAACCGTGGCAGCTGCCAAAGGAAGCGCCAGCCCCTGCAGCTTTATTGATCATCACGATCCGCGTGCCCGTCCGGAGTGACGTCACCGCGAGTGGATGTTCCCGCCTCTCGTTCAGTCCCGCCACACGTGATTCCCGAATCAAAAATCCAGTATGGCGGAATCTGTCAGACGGCGCTTCTGTCGCTTTTGCGCGTTTCGGGCGAATTCAGCTGTCTGCCGTTGATCCCGCGAGCGTCCTGCGTCTGCCGCGATCAGGTGAGCGAACGAGCGAGCGATCAGCCGCGCGGACAGACCGACAGCGTCACGAGCTCCGCGCGGCGGCGGTTGGTGTTATTATGCTATTCTTCAGCAGCTTCTGTCAATGATGATCGAACAAATTTACCTTTCACATGTGAGAAAAACGTCTATGGAGATCAGCTGCGCGTAACGGTTAGCCTGAAACCAGCTTTAACTAGTATTGTGTGATTGTTGTGGTTAAACGAGCGACGGCCAATGATGTGAAGTGGCTCCAGATGGGCGGGTTAGCACGCTTTTTGTGAATGAGGTTGAAGAAGGATTGCCGTGACACACACACACACACACACACACACACACACACACACACACACACAGATGTTCAGCATTACAGATACACTGACGGTGGTGGTTGTTTCAAATGCCCTGCTGCTTGACAGCTGGAACAGAAACTAACAGATACCTTTTAAATTGCAGTCAAAACAAAGCTCCACCTAATATTTAGTACACTGCTCTGAGTAATCTTCTTTTTTTGAATTCTTATTTGTTCAGATGTTGATTCAGAAGAGGGCATATGGTGCTTTATTATCTGTTTTGGCTGCTGCTTTCTTTCTTGAGAGACAATGGAAGCCCCAGAGTGAACATAATGCCCACATGGGGAATCGCCCCCCTCAGACTGTCAAAGGAGATTAACATACATGCGCTCATGACCGACTTTCGCCCAGTAGCCCGGCCAGTGCCGCCCCACCCCTCCAGCGTCCGTCTGGTGAGGGCAGAAACTCGGCTCGGTTCAGGATGGTCCAGAAGGCCCTGAGATCACACTTACTGTCGTGCGAAAGAAAGTCTTGTCATTTCACAAACATCACAGGATTCCACTAACAGAATATAAGATCTATTGGTGTTCATTAATTGTAGAGTTTGAGTAACTAAAAATTATTAAGATAAAGCATTAGACCTGGTCTTCTGTAAAAACGCTGTCTACATATTGATTAACCAACACACTCCATGTCATCGTCCACATGAAGAATGTGAGCCGCGGGTTAGTGGCTGGTTGTGTTGTTGCAGGTTAGGGTTGTAATAACACATAACCACGGTTTAGGCCTATATGAACACAAAAAACTGACTTCATGTAAATAAATACTGTCCTTTATTTGAAAGTCCCTAGTGTGTGTGTGTGTGTGTGTGTGTGTGTGTGCATGTTTGCATTGCCCTTTGAACTAAGGAAGTTAGCCCTGCTATTTTCTTTTCCACTTGCAAATGTGGTTGTTGTATAGCTGCTCAAGAATGTGTCCATGTGAAAGGTCCCTTCTGAGTTGCATTTCATTAGAGATGCAGTGCTTCATCTGAATGTATTGGAGGGCTTTGACAGCACTGTCTGATGCTGTGTAAACTGCTAATCTTTACTAATCTAACACGTGTCTACATTATGAAGCAGAAGTGAATGTGTCCAAGTATTGTTGATTTCACAAATGAATAGTTCAAGATAATAGAATCTTACAGTTAGCTAACGTATTAATTTCAGGCAGAAGCTCATTAAAGAGAGTGTGATCATAATGATTACAATATAGAGAAATTTTATGAGTTTTTATGAGAAATGTCTGTAAATAACAGCTTTAGTTCATGGATCTCTGTTTTCTAACAGCTGCTGGCTGGATTTGTCGAGACGAGGAGCAGAAACCGCTGCTTTGCTGGAGCTACATCTGAAGTTTTGAAAAACGCATCAGCTGCTCCAGACATCATGACTTCTCAAAGTCATTCAGGTACGTGTCGTTGTGTGTTGTATAATTATGATTTTCTTCTTGTAGGTGTAGTGCTTTTGGTTCTTCTGCTTGACACAAGCTGTGTGTAATGAGATATAACACCTGATGGAGAGACTTAAAGCTGTTGTCAACAAAAAGAAACAAGTGGTCAAAGCTTCTTCACTGATGCAAGCAAACGATCTGTGTTTGCGTATGAGTTTCATTTTCTGGCCTGAGCCTCAGTAATCCAGGATTCGTTTAATGATGTAATGGGTTTTTTAATCAGTCATGGCACAACACACCGGCTATTCACACATGAGGTGATCTCAAGTAGGCTTGCCGCGATACACAGTGCTGACGTTGATCCCCCGGTGTTAAGACGCAACACTAGTTTTATCACTTGCCCACCGCGGCACTGACCCCACCGTCATTTTGATTTTTTATAGTAATAAAAATCATTTAGTTCAGTAAAGGAACAGACACTACAATTAAAAACTGAACGCGGCTGCTCAATGCAGCGTGCCGAACGACAGTCGCATCACAGATCAGATTTAAGTGAGTGACGTGACATACAGCCAAGTATGGTGAAGTATGTTAAGATTTTGTTCTGTGTATTTGATCTGTATTTAGTACATCCAAAGTGCACACACACACCCGGAGCAGTGGGTATCATTTATGCTGCGGCGCCGGGGAGCAGTTGGGGGTTTGGTGTATTGTTCGGGGACGGGTAGGTGTTGGTATTGAGGGTGGAGAGAGCGCTGTACATTCACTCCCCCCACCTACAATTACTGCCGGTCCGAGACTCAAACTCGCAACCTTTGGATTCCGAGTCCGACTCTCTAACCATTAGGCCACGACTTCCCCATTTAATTTAATTTACTTGAGATTTAATTTCTCCAGTGAGGAGAGTGAGTCGAGCTGACTGACCAGAGTGAGGTGAGACAGACAAGACCGTGGCGGATGATTTAGTTTCCAAATGAAATGCAAAAGCACCTGTTTGGCAGTATTCTGGATTTTGAAAAGCCGTTGACTTTTGTTGTTTGTCTTTTGTGTTTTATGAAGTTTTTTTTAACATTCATTTCTTATTTAATTGGTTCCACATTGTTTGCTGAATTTTACTTTATTTAAACTTTGTGTCATTATTTTATTTGACATAAAGGTGTATGCCTTGCCTCCAAGCTTTCTTATTCGTTTTGTTAATAAATGTTCTATGTTTCTTATTTATTTGGTTATATATTCTACATGTGTTTACCTATTTCCAGTTTTGTATACCTGTTTAAACTTTGTTATTTGTTATTTTTGATTGAACTGCCGACGGTGCTTTTAAGCTAATTAAAAATGAAGGAAAGCGGGGAAAAGAGGGAACGCCCCCCCCTTGGTGATACGGTATTACCGGTGTTGTCAAACGTCGATTAACTGGTGGGAAAATTTCCTCAACGTCACAACCCTAATCTCTAGCAGCAATTACACTACTGAAACTGTTGTTGTTTAACAGTGATAATAATTAAGCATGTTAGAGTGCGTGTTATGGGTCTCATTGAGTTGGTTGTTGAGTCTAGTACATTTGTTTTAGCGTGATTATGGCCTGCGTTTAGCACTAGCATCCTTTTGGTCTGGGACGATTTAATGAGCATTTTATGAATTAATGAAAAATTGTATTAATTAAGTGTCACAATGTTTTCTTGCCATTGTCCAATGTTTGTTTTTCTTTTTTTTCTTCTCTGTTAGTAATTTTTATTTTTCTAAGAATTTTCTTGATAACACGTTTAACAGGAATAGTTTTTCGCTTCTTGACATTTCTTTAACATAACAGCTGCATTCAGGTGCTTAAGATCCTGTATAGATGAAGGACATTTAATGAATTGCATAATATATATAATTTCTATTATACATTATTGAGCGTGTGATGTGGACTCCCATCATACATCAGGGTTCGTCAGACTGTGTCTCTTCCAGCGTCGTGATGAAAGACTGTGAGCTGATGAATTGCGACAGGAGTAACTGCGGCGCTCTGATTGTCCTGTTTTATGAGTCCCGTTCCTCCTTATCCCTCCTTCTGATCCGTTACTCATGTTTATATTTATCGGAGTGCTCGCTTCAGGACTGCAGCAGCTTAACTCGCTGTTATTTATAGAGCCGCACAGATTCTACATGTGTGCCAAACAAACAAATGTGCCGATTGTTTCTGTTCCTCCAGAAGACACCAAATCTCCCCCAATCCATCCATCTGACTCTCCACATACAGAATTACAGGTTCTCTGTGGCGGCACCGAACAAATGAAGGCTTCCCAGTGCCTGAGCCTCGTTTTCAGATTCTGCATGAAAGCATGCTGGTTTTAATTGCAATCAGTCCAGACGAACAGGAGACCGGAGCAAGCCAACGGGTGTGCCGCCCGGCGAGAGAGGAACAGATACTGGATGTTCTGCCAACATCTACACAGGAGCCGTCACTGCCATCCCACCTTTTGACATTTCAGGCATTTGTCTTTGTCCATTCTGGACACTGATGTGAAGATCCCAATGATGCTGCATCTAATTAAGGTTATGATGTGATATGTTTCTAGTTTTACTTTTCTCATTGTGTTTTCATGTCTCTCAATGACTTCTGGCTGCGGAAGCATTACCAGAGTACACGTGATCATCGGCTGCGACTCGTGTTCTTGTACACTTAATGGTTGTTGTCAAGACTGACGCGTCATTCCTGGTAGCACTTTTACAAACAGCTCAGGGAGCTTTATCGATTATTATTAGTGCAGCAACCAATAGCTATGAAATACTTTAAATTCACGCGAACATTTTCACATACTTTTTATTGGTGCTGTTACACCGTGTTACTGTAGAAAAACGTCAATCTCAGTGTCAATATATTTTATAAGATGTGTTGTTTATATTGTGATTTTTGTAGTGTTGATTGATATTTTTGAGGAGGCTCTGCTGTGTATAATGTTGTGTGCTGATGCACATGATGATATTTTTAAAGCTGCTGGACGTTCTGTTAATTATCAATTTTTGGGGCAGGAAAGGCTTGTTAAGGTGCATCTGATTATTAGTTGACTAGAGTACTGCCCCCTTTGACAGAAAGTGAACAGCACAGATGCTAAATCTGGATCTGACCCAGATCAGATAGGATGTTCTCATATATAACCACCATTAATGTCACTACTGTGTGTTTTTCCAGGAACTTTTTAATCCTGTCATGTATAACCAAAGCAACATATATAACACAAACGGTTTCATTATTTTCAAGAGCAAAACCTGTGTATGGTGTCTCTCTGTGGCCGTGCATTAATATAGCAAAACATTTTCCATATGAAATGGCCTCTAAAAATGTTATAGCAAGTGAGTCGTGTTCATAAGTGGCATGGGAGGTTTTTGTTCTTGTGACTAGCATCTCTGTGTGTGCCGTCTTCATTACAAAGTGTGGAGCTGTTCCAAAGAACTGATGAATGGACTCTGAGCTTAGAATGCATGCTGGGCTTCGGATGGATATTTGGAAAGTAGGTGGATGTTGGCCACTGCTTTCTGCTCTCAGAAGTGCTCTGTCAGACCTGAAGCCTTCGCCAGAATTTAATCAAGCCTGTTTGAGACATCATGGTTCTACTCTCTCAATTCTAGCATGCTAACGGATGCCAGTTTGAGTTAAAGCTCTTGTATGAATAAAATAAAACATTATTTACCTTTTCACATGAACTTGGCCAGTCTTACTCTTGAATAGAGTGTCGCAGTGATGTCATTGCAGATGTTTGTGTATTTCGCGAGAGAGACATAATGTGTTGCAGGGTTAGGGTTAGCGTTAGCTTAATGAGCTCTTTAGCCTTTTTTATTGTAGATCTCTTGTCTCTGGTCTATAAGCTAGTCTTTGTTGGTCAGAAAAAATAGGGGGTTAAACTTAAACTCTAACAGAGAACAAAGTCTGATGGTTTGTTTGCCATAGAAAATGTCTAAGTGTCGAGGAGGCCGTCATCAGCCTTCATTAGCTCTGTGTTTCTTAAAGTCATATCAGCTGGATTTGTCCATGGTGACACCCTTACAAAGTGAACCTTGAGGGTAAACCAGAGTTGAGAAGCCCACATATGGGACCATGGACCACAAAACCAGTCTTAAGCTTCAATTTTTCAAAATGTATTCATCATGCTGAATGAATAATCTCTCCATTGATGTATGGTTTGTTAGGAGGACAATATTTGTCTGAGATACAACTATTTGAAAATCTGGAATCTGAGGGTGCAAAAAAAATCTAAATACTGAGAAAATCGCCTTTAAAGTTGTCCAAATGAATTTTTAGCAATGCATATTACTAATCAAAAATTAAGTTTTGATATATTTATGGTAGGAAATTTACAAAATATCTTCATGGAACATGATCTTTACTTAATATCCTAATGATTTCTGGCATAAATAAAAACCGATAATTTTGACCCACACAATGTTTTTTTGGCTATTGCTACAAATATACCCCAGCGACTTGAGACTGGTTTTGTGGTCCAATGTCACATATTAGCATTGAGGTGGTGTTTCTGTTGATCACATAGATAGCATCCACAGCATCCGGACATAAGACCGTCTTCAATACTTTCCCTACCAGCAAACATTATTTGTGTTGCAGTCAAAGCCTTTGCTTGAAATGATGTTGCTGTGGACAAAAGCAGCTCTCAGTAGATGGCTGAATGTTTGTTTTGGGAATTGCCTTTTTGCATGCCACTTGGGAACACTCTGCTCTGTTCTGCAGTCATTTTCATGACTATAACAAGGCTGACATGTAGTTTTATTGTCTTGTGGTTTTCTGAAGGTGCTTTGCTCCATGAAAGCGAGCTCAGGTTTCATACCTGTTGCTCAGTGGGGTGATGCCTAACCACAGCTGTCTTATCAAGTTAGTAGTCCAACACATTGGCATGCAAAGTGATCCATTTAGTCATCTTAGTTTTAAATAACCACAGCAGATCAGTTTCACGTATCAATTTCTGGCTATGCGTGTTCCTCATTCAAGCTTAAACATTGCATTTCCCATGCAAATCACAAGTCCACAAGTGTTTTCAGTGTTCTGTCCATTTCTGTATGGTCTTTAGCAGCTTTTGCATATTCTTGGGCTGGGGCTCCACCTCAAATAAAATACACTCAATACTGGAATAATGTTGTAAACTTTTTTTTAAACCTTAGATTAATGGAGCTTTGGCTCCCCTCAGCCCCACATATTGTCTCTCCTCAGATTCATTGTTTTTATGTAGTTGTTCCTCAGCAGAGCCATTGTGTAATTGCGGTGGTTCCCAGCTGAGACTCCTGGAATCGTCACCACCTCTCACAACACTTTGGTGCTGTTTGGGTGGAGGGTGAGATCTGTTTGTGGTCATGGACTTCTTCAGCTGCTCATTCGGCTCATTGTGTTTGGACTGACTGAAGATGTTTTCTTGTGTTGACCATCAGACTGACTACAATTTCTATGTCTACTTGAAAGAAATTCTGCCTATAACCCATGCGTTTTGTAATGCATTACAATCATATGCATGTCAAACCTGGCACAGTCATTTAAAATGAATACCATGTAGGGGTGAGTGCTATACCGGTATAAAAGTGACTACCAGTTTTCTGTTGTTCCATGATATGGATTTTGCTATACTGTGGATACAGTTATATATGCATGAATTAAAATTTTGTGTTTATATAGATTTTTTCAATTTGGTACGCTTTGCAAATTTTAACACAAATGACGATAAAGAGTCAAGCCTGAATGTTTTTGTCCTCCGTGTGCAACGCCATTAGTGATCAAACACATAGAGCTTCGTAACAGACCATATTAATTGAGCACAAATCTCCTGCTCCAGTGGTTCCCAAACTGAGGGATAGTGTACAGTCAGCAGATTATTCTGCAAAATAAAGATAACGTTTGGGAATCACTGGCCAACTCAAACACACAATATTTAATTTAATTCAGTTTAATTCATACAGGCCTACCTCATGCTTCACCGTTTGCACTTTTTGAGAGAAAAACAATGGCACAATAAAAAATAAATGTCTAATCCCTCACGTTTATTATATAAGGTTAAAATATTTTGCCTATAATTTTTTATATCATATCGCAATATAATATTGATATCGCTTGGACAATGTAAAATATGTGCTATGAATTTAAGCTCATATCGCCCACCCCTAATACTAGGGGTTGGAAGTTTAGATTTAATTGAGGTTCGGTTTGTATCACGGTTTTTAGAGTCACGGTTTCAGTATGGTTCGGTATGTGCTATGTTGAGGGAAACAACTATACTGTCAAATAAAAATAAAGAAATTAAGAAAATAATCTAACTACAAGCAACAGCACAAATAAATACAATAGAGTAAAAGATACAGCTAAAATAAAGTGATTTTCAGTATTTTTTTAAGTAGGTCTAATATTAGTTTTTAGGTACAGAAATTGAATAAAGTAATGAAATGTAAAACAGCATTGCATATTTGACTGTATAAATTAAAGATTAATATTTATTAAAGTTACAAAAGCTATTCAATTAAGAGCAGTGAGTGATTTCTTTGTTGTTGCTGTTTGATTAATTTTAAGAGTGTGCTATCACTTTAAGAGAATGCACAGGGCAAGGTTTCCCGATAACGACTGATCTTAGAGCTTAAGAGCGTTTTCTACGAGTCATTTTGCGATCGTTCGTTATTGTTTCACGTGCATTTCCCAAAAATACACTTAACACAATCGCACGTAGCCGTGCTTTAAGTGCTACTACGGAGTCACTATCCGTTTGTCAGGTGCTGAAATGTCACCTTAGAATGGTTCGTAACTGTAGTACATGCTCGTTTATTAAAATGTTTACCTAATTCTGTGTTCCAGACAACTCGGATATAATATAATTAGGGATGTCAAATTTCGATCATTTCCATGATCGATCGTTGTTTAAATTAACGATCAATTAATCGATTAATCGTTAACCTTAATGTTGCAAAATGCGTAATTATTAAGTTAACTGGCGACCATGCTCTGGATGCCGTTCGAGCCCATAGCCTTCATTTATGTGGCTTTGTTGTGGTTTGCCGGTTGGACACGAATTTCCACAAATTATTTAACATTTAGGCATCGTTCCTTTTCCTAAATCTTCAGTCTAACCCTCTTATTTCGCAGGTTTATTTGATTATCTTTCACTTTTAATCACTGTTTTCGCATCTCTTACTGTGGTAAACATGCGGGAAGGGAAATTAAAGATTTCATGAATTAAGAATTCGTTCAATTTATTAATTTGTTCCCTTATTTCAGTTAAATCATGGGTTATTAAGGGAACAAAATTAATGAAACATGAACAGTTGCCACAAATTAATAAGTCGTAGGAACGAATTAACAAGTTGATATCCTTTCTGTCCTGTGTACCGCAGCCTTGCAAAGCGCACGATATGAAAGAATTATCTGATGAAATTACTTAGTTACTACATTTCTTTTGCTTTCCATGTTGAAGAACTTTAGTTTTGTTTCTATTTTAATGTACTTTTAAAGTTTAAATAACATTAAAAGCTTAATTTGTGTTTTGTTAATGAATGTTTATGCTTTTTTATATGTTAGTCGCTTTGGATAAAAGCTCGCACGTGTTGAGTGCCCATGAGCCGCACGCAGCCCAACATTAAATCGGTTAACCGACAATCGACAGCTTTAATCGATTGAATCGCTTATCGACAATTAATCGATCATCGATTAATCGTTGACATCCCTAAATATAATATAATATAATATAATATAATATTTTTAATTATATTATATTTTATTATATTGCATTATACGTATAATATTATACTTTACATAATAATAATCAGTCTTTGACAGATTATCAATGTATAATTTTGAAATATATTTCCTACATCATTTTATTCTTCTTTTTTTTGTTTCTGTCATTTAATTTAGATGTGTATTCCTTTTTTAAAAGTTAAAGGTGCAATCTGCCAATTGTCCTGCAGGACTTAAAGCACTTAGGGCCTTACAATTACTCCAGAGCACTCGTAGATCTACGATGATTTTCAAGTGCTACTTAAGTTACGATTCTTTTGGGAAACAGACCGTTATATTAAGATCAGTCGAGTACTGGGCTAAACTCCGCTATGTCTGCTAATTTTTGTGTGAATTTGTCCATTTAAACACAATACCTCAGAGACAGCTTAATATTTGCGAGCATTCTGAGGCTCGGGTTTGTGCGCTGATGAGCGCACGCACAAATAGTCTCACTGCACGCGAGCTCCCGTCCTCTGGATGTTAAATATTTAAACTGGCAAAGCTTTCATTAGTTTGTTTAAACAGATATCAACGTGTGCTGTTCAGGTCTCACCTGTGCACGCACGCTATCAGCACGATGATGGAATAAATGACTGTTGCTAATATTTCATTATACGCCATTCGCATTGAACCAGATTGAATGGTTTGTCCATGTTTTTTTTTCTTTTTCATCGTGAAAAGCCAGCACATCCATTAACAGCTGAATCCTGTTTGTTTTACATGTTATTTATAGCAAACTATTTTACAGATGCGTATTCAGATGTAAGTTGAACCGTGTGTGGAGAAACGTACGGTTCGATTTTTTTTTCCGCGAACCGTTCCACCCCTACCTAATACCTGCAGCACTGTGCTTTTGGTGTTCACATGATAGGCTGTCACTCACTAAAACCTGCATGATTGGCTCATTTGTTCAGACTGGTGTATGAAAAATGCATCATGGGACTGGCCTTTTCTCACTGTGTGTGTTTGTTTCGTCCACTGAGTCAATGAAGTGGGCTGATTTGGGCCTCTGGAGTTTTCTGTTGTAAATACTAACATGTAACTTGAAATATTGAACTTGCTGTTCACCCTTACCAAGGCTCAAAAAAATTCTAAATCCCTGGTGGCCCTTTGGGCAGGCGCTCTTCAGATTTTAGTAACCTGAAACAAATTTAACTAGCTCAAATAAAAAAGATATATTCTATATTTTTATATTGAAAATTAGATAGGAATCGAAATGTCAACGAAAAACATTTTCAAAACACAAATATCAATAAATATCAAGGAAGGAATTAGGGCTGCACGATAAATCGCATGCGTTTATCATGTGCATCTTGTCAGTAAAGCTGATTCTGTGATTAGTAGTAAATCTCCAGCACGTGCTTTAAGATGGAGCAGCATTTGCTACACAGAGCCGTAGTTCACTGACAAGCTACGCAAACAGCTTTCATTATCGCATGTGATACATCGCTGATAATGAACGTGATATTGCATAGTTTGTCAGTGAACTACGTCTCTGTGTAGCCGCCTAAATGCTGCTTTAATTAAGTCTTTAAGTATTAATTATTTGGTGCTATGGTGAAGACTAAAAGCAAAATATAAATATCTTAATGACTTTGAAACAGAAAG
This sequence comes from Cyprinus carpio, assembly GCF_018340385.1. Taxonomy (NCBI): domain Eukaryota; kingdom Metazoa; phylum Chordata; class Actinopteri; order Cypriniformes; family Cyprinidae; genus Cyprinus; species Cyprinus carpio. The sequence goes on along the minus strand of NC_056577.1, from coordinate 31,422,644 downwards.
TAGTGCAGCTGCTTTGTGTTTATAGGGTTGCGGGGGTAACGGCAACATTTCTGCCACTGTCAGCACCCTCTACTGCTGAATGTGCATTTTCATTCAGTGCGTCTCCTTCACTCAATCCACCTTCTCGTCTTTGTGTCACCTTTGTAAAGTTCATTAATGATATGAGGCTGTATCGCTGTTTTTCCATAATTGACAAAATTAACACATTTGTTATAGGCTACAGTGTATATGTTAGGATGTTTAATAAATTTTATTTTCGCACCCATGATCTTAAATATAGTTTCCAGATCGCACAGATTTATTTTTAGTTGCAAATGTATGTAAAATGCTAGCACTTTCGAACCCTGTGGGGGTGGTATCACGGTGGGCAAGTAACGTATTCGGTGTTCAGGTGACACTGGGTAATAACACAGACTACAGCAGCAAGCCTAATCGAAACTTTTCTGAAGACAGTCGGTTCCTTCAGAGATACATTCATATAAATCACCCATGCTGCGTTTTGACTTTGGAACGTGCAGCTCATATTCAATGTAATCATTGACTTAAAGGGTTAGTTCACCCAAAAATTCATTTAAAATTAAAATTCTGTCATTAATTACTCACCCTCGTGTCGTTTCAAACCCGTAAGACCTTTGTTCATCTTCGGAACACAAATTAAGATATTTTCAATGGAATCTGAGAGCTGTCTGACCCTGCACAGACAGCAACGCAACTGAAATGTTCCCAAGTCTGTGAATTAATCCATGTGACATCAGCGGTTCATCCGCAATTATACGAAGCTACAAGAATACTTTTTGTGCGCAAAGACTTTATTCAACAATTTGTCACCTCCACATCACCCTGGTGCCATTTTGGAGAATATCCGCTGGACCTATTGCTATTCTGTGTCAGCTGCTGTATCGGCGTGCACATACATATTAAAAATTTATGATTCCACCAAATCAACTTATCTTTGTAAAATGGCACAGCTTCTTAAATCTTATATTCTTAATCAGTCAGTCAAGCATTATATTATGATATTATTATAATTAAGCACTATTTAATGATAGAACTTTAGTGATTAGAAATAAAACTTGGTAACCATGTGTGAAAGCATATTTGTCATTTTAACTGAACTTAGGACTGGTGGTGACTGGTGATGATGCTTAAGATATTGTTGGTCATTCAGGGTTTCTGTAAAAAAACAGATAATAGTGATATATAATAGTTATTATTATTAAAGATAATACTACTATTCATTTCTACTACTAAGAACAATATACAACGTAATAGGGTTGATAAACTGCTAAGTTAATGAATATTAATCTTGTTGTCAGTTCCCTCAAACTGAATCAAAACAGAGACGTTAATAGATGAGCACCAGCCAATGAGGTTGCCGTTTGCGCATTATTTCCGCCCACTACCAGAGAAACAGGCATATCTTCTGCATGTTCTTAAAAGCTGAATAATTCTAAATGAATTCTGTTATTTTAACAGAAAAATACAACAAAGAATATCGTTTAAATGTAGTGGGTTGTTTCAGCGTGGTGTGTGAGTCTCTCTCTAGCTCTCTCTCCTTATATGTAAAACAGTGCCCTCAGCAAAGCGACAGCGACTCGTGCGCTTCACACTAGAGTTAACAGTGCATAAAATACATGTGCGCTGAACATCCATTGAGATGAATTGAAATACTACAGATCATTACAGAGCGCTCAGTCAGAGTGTTCGGTGAATTAAAATATATCTGTGCTAAACCTATACTTAGCCTCCAACTCACACACTTTAGACTCACAATGTAGAGGGTTGTCTGCTGACCATTTCAATTCATCAGCAAACTTGTTGTTATAAACCGTACTGTGTGCTAGAGAGCAAACACAATCCAATCCGGCTCATCCCTCAAGGAGACCATCGTGTAAACCACCGTGAATCTGAGCACCTGGGCTGCGTCCTGCTAAAAATAGACACACACTTATAAACAGAATTCCCTGATGCGCGCGGCTCTGCACTGGCTGCTATGGGGCCTCATTAGATGAACATCAAAGCAGTTTCCCGGGGTTGTCTAGTCCTTGGAAATTTCCCAAAAATAGAAGCTTGTGGCGGATTTGCCACCCTGGGGAAATTGCCTGATATATTTCTCCTTTTCTGGATGGAAACCTGAGTCAGTGCTTCTGCTGCTGCATTACAAATGGAAAAAAGGCACATGGTAAATATCAAGCTGATGGCTGGTAAAGGTAACCACAGATTGGATAGGCTTTGAGCTGAGTATGTTGTGTTAAGCATATCTCTCAGTTTGCGTGTCTGTTTGCATACTGATGATGCCCACTGCACTGTTGCATGCCTTTTCCTCCATCCATCCATCCATCCATCCATCCCTCTCTCTCTCTCTGGGGTTATTTATAGCCGTGTCTTGCTGTGTTGAGCTGCTGTGAAGAAGTGAAAAGCCTTTTCATGTTCTCTGTAATTACTATCTGCTGCAGGAAAGACTGCTGCAACTGCTGCTGCAACTGCTCACTTACATTATTTACCGCATAAAGCTGCCATCACAGGACTAACCCTAACCCTAACTGACCTTAAAGGCCTCCATACTTCAAAAACCTGCGTGATTGGCTTACTTGTTCAGAAAAACAGTTTAACATGGCAGAATTTAACTAACTATAAAGGAAAAACTAAATCTCTAGCTGTATGTTTTCAGGGTAAAAGGTAGAATGTCACTGTTAGAGAGAGAAATCTTTTTCCAGTAACACTTTACAATAAGGTTCATTGGTTAAGGGGGGAAGTCGTGGCCTAATGGTTAGAGATTCAGACTCATAATCTAAAAGGTTGCGAGTTTGAGTCTCGGACCGTCAGTAATTGAAGGTGAGGGGGAGTGAATCTACAGCGCTCTCTACACCCTCAATATCACGACTGAGGTGCCCTTGAGCAAGGCACTGAACCCCCAACTGCTCCCCGGGCGCCGCAGCATAAATGATACCCACTGCTCCGGGTGTGTGTTTACGGTGTGTGTGTTCACTGCTGTGTGTGTGCACTTTGGATGGGTTAAATGCAGAGCACGAATTCCGAGTATTGGTCACCATACTTGGCTGTATGTCACGTCACTTTTCACTTTCTAACATTAGCATTAATGAGACGATCAAGGAGGCGCCTTCGTTGCACATTTTGTATGCTGGTTGACCCCCAATCATCTTTTACGTTAAATATAATCTGTATACGTAATATAATATGTTTTTAGAATGTATATTATGTCTATGTATTTGAAACATTTGAATGGACTGATAAAGGTAGCTGTAAAGTATTTTTGTTGAAGTACAATGTTGTTTTGACCATAATAATGTGCCAAATAACTTGTATAAATATTACAGTAGTTTAGAAAAATACTATACATACATACATTTATATCTGAAGTTGAACAACTTCCCTGTGCGAAGGTTCATGGGAGCCTGAAGTGTCCATCAGTTGTACCCTTCGAAATCCTTCATTCAGAAAAGCCTTTTGAAGTGGCCAGTTTTGAGCCCTGTGGTTTGGAACGACACTTCAATGTGGCGGCCATGATCATTTTCACTCTGAAGTGCCCTTTGGAGGGCGAAATATCCTGTTTGTAACACGCCGACAATATCAGAGCCAAAGAGCCATTAAAAGTGTTGTGTGTTGGGATGCACCAACGAACACCGGAGTCTCCATACACCGCTGAGGACATGCTGCTTACATTTCATTTTCGAAGGAAATGTCCCGGAAAAAAATGGAAAAGTCCTATATGTTAATGCTAATCATTTTACACTGAATGCCTCACAAACGAGGGTCAGTTCAGCGCTGGAGTTGTGCAAAGGTTGATTCTGAAAGAGGGATCGATACCAACACTGTGTACACAAACGTCCAGACTCCAAACAAAGTTAGCATCATGCATCATATTTTGTTTTCCAAAAGAGCTTCTTGGCTCTCTGTAAGGCTAATGTTTGCTAAAGCTGCCATTGTCTCTGCCTGTTTTCACTGATGCTGCCTTCACGTGCTTCCAGAATGATCGTAAATAGGAATGTGGAAGTTAAAAATTGCATATGAAAGCCATGTGAAGTCAAATTCATAATGTGATAGCACACAAATGCACCATGAGACCAGCTATGTCATTATTATTGCGCTGTGCTCCCCGTTTGTGTAATTCACAAATGTGCATTTACGGCACAGTACAGTCAGATTGCGTGAGATTGTCCTGTTTTGCCGGAGCATGAGCTCTTGAAGCTCCGCCCTCTTCTGAAAAGGGAGGTGGGAGCACCAGCTCATTTGCATTTAAAGGGTAACCCAAACACAAAAACGGTGCGTTTTGGCACATACGATAAAAGTGCCAATTTCTACAAGCTATTAAAAAATTATCTGTGAGGTATTTTCAGCTTAAACTTCACATACATACTCTGGGGACAGCAGAGACTTATTTTACATCTTGTAAAAAGGAGCATAATAGGTCACCTTTAAAGCGTTTGAACAACGCCACTGCTCCGCCAACAACAATGTTCAGCAAAACATCTGAGTAATCAAAAACCAGTAGAAGATTGTGTGCTGTGTTCTGCCGAATGTTCAGCAGTTCATCCCTGGTAGGGGTGTGCCAGTATGAGTATCGGTACTGAACAGTTCACGGGGCAAATTCCAAATGGAAGTGATCATCCCTACACCCCTTTAGAGTGAGCAGGGCATGTGCGTGCCATTATGTAGTCATTTGGAATGCACTGGGCAAAGAGAGCAATGTAATTTCCTCATTATCTTCAGCTGGCATGTTTTCCGTGACAACGCAGCACTGTGTCTGTCAGCAGAATCATTGATGGACACCGGCATAAAAAAAAAATAAAAAATTATATTTTATTTTTTATATATATTAGTTTTTATATATTATATAGCATATTTTAAAAACTTCATAAAATATCAAATTTAGCCTATGTTTATTTGCAACTGTTTTTCTAAGAACAATAAAAAGACATTTATGACAGTAAAACAGCGACATCTGCTAACAGACATGGTGCTGCGTTGTCACGGGAACATGCCAGTTGAAGATAAAGAGAAAATTACTTCGCTTCCTTTTACCTAATGCATTCCAAACGACTATATAATGGTCTACATAAAGTCCCCACTCCATGGGGAAGATGTTAACCGTTCAGTACCAATACTCACACCCCAATCCCTGGTAAAACTGATTGTGTTTGAGAAACAAAAAACAGGAAAAACTAACAAAAACAGTACAACAACTGGAGAGCTCCTCACCAAGGCAAATCTTGGTGGATAATGTATATGTAATGTAATATGAAATATTTACAATTTGTGTGTTGATTGCAAAATATTTACTATTGTCCTTTTGCATTGACACTATTTTCCTATTTTGATACTATAAAGTTGCTTTGACACAATCTGTATTGTTAAAGGCGCTATATAAATAAAGGTGACTTGCCTTGCAAAACATGTATTTTCACAGAATGACAGTGGAGAATATTTTGCCATTGAATCACACTCTGTCTTTGTCTCAGACTCTCAGATGGATCAGACTGTGGAGCTTTTGAAACCGTCGGCGTTTGACCACATTCCTACAGGTAATGGAACTCTTGTCTACCTTTTCATGACATTTCTCCGGTAGGAATGCTGCAGTTTCCTCCTAAATAAGCCAAGTTATAAGCCATTCTTCGGATGCTTCGAATTCACCTTTCACTTTTTAAGACTAAAACAAAACATGGATTCTTTGTTATTCTTAATTAAAAAGCACAACAACAATAAACAGTAAGATACAATGACTAGCTTACAAAACGTTTATTAACAAAAACGAATAAGACGAGCCATGGCGTACACCACATGCTGTATTATATACGACTAATATATTACAGAACATTTAACAAACACTGAGGAATCAAATAAAAAAATAAAATAGCATAATGTGAGGTTAACAGCAAAGATAACAAGCTTTTCAAAATGAAAACAAAAAGAAAAGTAAAACTCAAACATTTTTGTTGCGCAGTTTCGCGCTCGTGCTGACGCAGTGAGTATAAACCAGGCTATACTCTCGAAGCGCTGCGCCATTCAAACGAGTAGCGCAGTTTCGTTATGCTTTCAGTTTTGTTTGCCGTTAGGTGTTTCTCATATGCAACAGAAATGGCAGTGCTTATGAGTTGAACAACACGGTGGTCGCGCCAGTGCGACCGCACACAAAATTTTGTCGCGCAGGCAGTCTGGACCCCTGATTATTAGTTGTTGATGTCAAAGGTTGTGTGAGTCCAGTCAAACCGTACAATATTTTGGTACAAACTGTAAGGAAATATTAGCTCATTTATTTTGAGAAGAATCGAATCTAAAGATTCGAATTGCTTTAATTGAACTGATTCCAAATGTAATTAGTTTATACTTCATCAACGGTTCGTCCAGCGAACGTAAAATTCAGTATATCCTTTCCATTCTGTTTATATTACTTCATGGCTTAATGAGAATACAAACAGAATGATAATTTATAAACTACTAGCTAGGTAGCATAGGATCTGGGCAAAGTTTAATCTTAAAATACAAACACACAAGACAATACTTCTTTATAAATGAAACAAGAATTTATTGAGCTACTCTATTACATGGATCTAAAACCTAATGGACATACACATACATACACACACACGTACATACACACACACACACACAGTTACTGAAGAGGATGATAACGGAATTTGAATGAAGTCCCAGGAGTAAGTTATTCGTTAGATCGCACCAAGAAAATCACAAAAGCAGAGATGTGTCTTATCTTTACTGCTTGAGATCAATCTGCACTTATTTCAGCAAGGAATGAAGTTTGTTTGTGTTTACTTGCATTTGCGCTGAAAAGCGGAGTTGGAGATTCGCTTGTTGCCTCGTCTCAGGGAATCCCCACACCTCGGGTTGGTTGCAGATCTGTCGTTTGGATGACGTCTTTTGGAAAAAAAAAAAAAAACCCTCCTAGTGATTGGTTGGTTGCCTGGTTACGTAGAGCTTCGGAATTCCTTCGGATAGTTTTGCGGTTTGCAAGACTTCGAAGATTCTTGGCAGTCACGAAGTTTCAACGGAGTGTTTTGAGTTCTGGATGACAAGAACGCTAGCAGCGTTGGAGTAGGTAGTTCAAGCCATGGCGAAGAAGGAAGCGTGCGCTGAATTAGTTCAGGCATTGGAGTTTTATCCAAGAGGATTTGGTTCATCCCACGACGCGATCTTCCAATGGGATGCTGTTGCAGAACTTAGACATGCCCCGTACTGTTTCTCTTTGTGCATTGATTAAGCATCCTGTGGCATCGTCATGTGAGATGAACTCCATTGTGGAACTTTGGTGAATACCTTATAAAGTGTCATAATATGCACCCAATACAGAATTTGGACATTTCATTAGCTCCAAGTTTAAGCAAATAATGTGAGCTTTCGTTCAACACTAAACTTTCCATATCTTACACACATTTAATAGCACTATCTGCTAAAACCAGTAAAACATTGATTAAAGTTGCACCGATTACATTTGAACACATCAAACATATATAAGACATAAAACATATTATTTGTGAATATAATTAAACCTTCAGATTTCTCAATGGTTGTCCTTTTGAGATCATTTATTTGAAAAGTTCAGTTTGTAGAAAACTTCACAACCAAGCAGGAAGCAGAGTCATGGGATGGATCCTATATGGATCCTTTGTGTTGAGGTCCATTAATTATTAATGATTCCTGTGGGGCCGCGGGGGTTTCCATACGTTGTGATCATGAGATGCTTCTTAAAACACAGGGTCCTTGTATCTTGTGAAAAGAGTTAATGTCGTCAACTCTTTTAATCGGAAAACCAACAAGGCTGACAGGAAGCTTACACATGATGTCGACGTCACATAATCAGCTCCTGATTAGTTTTCTGATTTGCGGGGGTATTTTAGCCTTCGCGCAACAAAAGTCCTCTGTTGCGGAATCACGTTGTCACTTTCTATTAAATGCAGACATACAACTGAGCATTGTTACTCTTTAGTTAATAATTAATGGAGTTCAGAATGTGCAGATGGGAGGAAATAGGCTCTTTTAATTCCTTTGGCAGAAGTAGCCGATTCTGCAGTTATTGGTGTGACTGTTCACCGAGGTCCTACAAAACTGATCTGTCAGTTGTTAAATTAGACAGATTTTAAAGACATTTTTGTTAGATTTGTAAGCTAAACCATTGAAGCAAAACCAGTTGAGAACCGCTGTGGTGACAATTTGACATGTAAAAATGAGCCTGTTAGTTCATCATGTTGGTTATGTGCTGTTCACCAGTCAAACATCAGCATTATCTGCCGTCTGCAGAGTGAATCATCTCCGCTGTAATCTCCAGTGTTCATCCACCAACTGCTAAAGTGTGATTGTGAAGATATTTATTCAATTTATTTTCATATACCTTTTGTTGGCTTATTTTTGCAAAAATGGAGGAGCTGTGATGGATCTGGTTCATTGTCCATTAGCTTTTTTTATGTTTTTTGGTTTGTAATTTAGCATGTTCTCAGCACTTTTAATGCTGTGTTTGGAAGAGACGTATGATATATTAATTTCATCCCAGCGTAACGGCTTGATTTAGCACACTGAATTATAGATGAGGCCTCAAGTGGCGTACAGAGATGGAAACAGACGGCACGGGAGATCCTTGCACTGGAGACAGACACGTGTTAGCCTTTCATAACAGCAGCATGAAAATTACCGTAACACTTGAATTTAAACCAGCTCTTCTTGTGTCTGTGTTCAATCTATATGCTGTCTCCCATGCTGAACAAAACATAGCACTAGATCATGTTGTTTTGAAGATGCTCCTCGGTCAGTGTTAGCGTGTGTGGGACCTGTTGACATGACATCATCACCCAGAAGGTACATCAGAGATGATGGTGGAATCACAGATATCACTGCTGTGCTACTCGGCCCTTAGTTTGTAAAACAAACAAAGGAAATGTTAGGGAAATTGCAGCCGTTGTGCACTGATCCTGTAGACTGCAGAACGAGCACGCAGGGATGCGTAGGACTTGTCCAGACCTGCTCGCCTCTGATGATTGAAGCACACATCACGCAGGCCTTCTCTGTGTGTGTGATTGCACTCGACCACAACCATTTTTTGTGTGTGTCTGCAATTTGCAGAGTATTTAATGATGCTAACAAAAACAGCACTCCAATAAAGAAGTTCAAGTCTGTCTGCTGCACCACTGAGGAGGTTCACGTCTTACGCCCGTTTCACGACACAAGCTTGATTGTCACTGCAGATGCAGACTCGTGAGGGTATTCACACCGGAAGCGTTTGTACAGCGTTACAACAGCAGCTCTAGAGCTACAGATTTCTTTACAAAGACAACTATAAATTTGTTTTTAGAAGTTTTGAAGTCTTGTTTGTTAACATGGGGATTCACATGTAAATAGTAAACAACAAAAGCATCAGAATATGTCGTTTCAGTCATACTTCAATATAGAACGTGGTTTTAAGTTTTTTTTTTTTTTTTTTTTTTGATAATACACCATACTTTAACCCAAACTGAATAATTAAAAACAAGTTTAAATGGGTAAATCTTCTATGCATATTTTTTTCTTCATTTTCTTTTCTGACATATTCCAATTCTTGTTAAAACACACTAGATATGATTATTTTGTTCATTTTTAGCATTATTTATGTGAAATCATATCTATTTTGTCCATCAAAAGTGTGCTGTCACTTTAATCGAATGTGAACAGCACAGCAAAAATAGACTCGGTGCTGAAACCATCGCTGCTCCCGCTCCCGGTGTGAACGCACTCATTTGTTAATATACACACCGAAAAAGGAGCCTTTGAGACGTCTCTCATGTCTCACAACACATCATCACACACCAAACAACACACAGACCTCCCTCGCCTCACCCAACATCCATTAGTGCTAACGAGCAGAGACCGAACTTCAGGAACACGCACATCAAAACAGATCGCAGACATCAATCCTCAGCGCTACAGCACTGGGGGACTGAAGCAGCATGGCAGATCATAACTAGAAGAGAGACAGACACGAGAAAGACTGCAAGTAGTGTTGAGCCATTAAGTTGACAGACGTATCATGACGCTTGTTTGACAACACGGGGGTTGTTCTGTGCTGGAAACAGTCAGACTGTTACGTAACCAACCGCCAGCATCCTGAAAGCCCAAAGGCTACAGCGAATCACAGACAGGGAATAAAAGATTATTCCACTTATTTGTGTCCGAATGATGACCACTTGAGCGCCAGGGTCATTGTGATTTCAGATCATTTTTGTCACATAAAGTGTTAGATAACATTTTAGATGCTAATGCTGCTGATTATTCATCGATCTCTGAGAGTCTGTGAAATAGTCTTGAGTTGGATGTGACGTACTTGTCACTGATCTCACTGAAACGCTTCAGCACTTTTTCTAAAGCTGAAAATAAACCAAAAAAAGATGAGTAAACAGCCAGAGAGATTGAGAATGAAACCCTGGTGTGTCTTCAGGGAGTTTCTGAATGAATCCAGGGAAAGATATTGTATGAGAACTATAATGCCGTCCGTTCATTTCCCCGTCTGTCTGTCTCAGAGTGGTTCTGGAGCGGTGCGTGTTTGCTGTGGTAGACAGATGTATGAATATGTGACAGCTGATGGCTGTAAGTCTGTATTGTCTGTTATTTGTAGGGAATAGGGATGTAACGATTCACTCAACTTACGATTCGATTCACCATTTTGATGTCACGATTCATTTTCTCATGATTTTTTTTAACAAAATAAAATTGAAGATATTATACAGTAAGTGTTTTGGTTTTGTTTTTTTTTTATTTTTGTTTTTGTTTCTTTGTGAAATTGAAATATAACAAAACTAAATTGAAACTAACCCCAAATCAAACAAGTAAGTTACACAAATACATAACTAAGGCTTTGTCTGCATTCTTTGCATTTAAAATGAGAGGCAACCACTGCATTTTAATCATGATCCAAACAAAGATGCAGCATGAGTAGTTTTTAATCTAAATTAGATTTAGAATAGACGGATGGATGGGTTTGTGTTCGCCCTTTTTAATGAAACGTGTTAGATGTTGGGGTCGGTCAGAGCCTGCGGGACTGAAGGCTTGATGTGGTACGAAGTGGTGAGAGTAGGGCTGTGTGATTTGGGGAAAATATCTAATTGCAATTATTTTCTTATTTTTTTGACAAATATTGTGATTGCGATTTGGTTTGCGATTTTGTATTTGCAAAGTCAAGCTTCAGCTCAATAATGTCAATAATGTGCAGCACAGTATGAGTATCATTACCCGGCTGAAAAAAAAACCTCAATAGCACCCATCACAGAAATTATTATAGTTTCCATTAAACCATTACAAAATTCATTTTTGTTTTGGGCATTATTTCTATAGGAATTACTGTCGTCCTTTTGGTTTCCATCTGCCATATGACATCCCACCAAGAGAATCCATCAAATAGACACCATTATAGTTTACATTAAAACCAATACAACCCATTATAACCCTTAAATCCATTACATTTTCTATTGTGTTTTGGGAGGGGTTCTATTGTTTTTTTGTTTTTTGTTTGGAATTTTAAGAACAGTTGGAAAATGCGCTGAATGTTTAATTCCATCCAAGTGAAATTAGAAAGCAGTTAGACTGAATTTACATTTGTTTTAAATCCGGAGCCAGGCGTGAGTTCACAGGTTTGCATGAGTGAGTCAAGCATCATCCATACTGCCAGATGCGCTCGTGGAGATTTGCGGTGCGGAGCCAGATGCGAGTATAAACAAGCATTACAAGACAGACTGCGTGAGTGCGGCTCGTCCGTGATGTGGGATTCACGCCACGTGGGTCAGGGAGGAGCAAGTATGAGAAGCATTCAGAGACACAGGCTGTGTGTGCAGTCTTCTGAATTGGGAATAGCGAACATGCATTATGAACTTATAGAACATGCATTATAGAAACTAAGAATCAGGGCTAAACGATTAACTGCATTTGCGATATTGTGATTTGAAAAAAACATGATTTTTCAATAGCAGAGGTTGCGATTTCACTAGATCACGTGACGCAGGAAAGAGGTGTGTTCGACTGGACTTGAAGATCGATCGGTGTATGACATCAAAGTACGGCGAGAGAAAGCATAAGGAGACGCTCTCTTATAGTTCTCACAGTACTTTGATGACACGCACCGATCGGTCTAATCAGCGCTGCTTCAAGTTGAACACATCTAAGCAGTCTTCAGAGGAAGCATCAAGTCAGCACGCTACAGTGTGGCCAAGTCAGCGGTTTGGGGAACCCCTCCATAAAACGTGTATTTTACTGCCTGGAATACCGGTGGACCCCCCTCGAAACGCAATTGGGCTAGTTTTGAGTAGCAATTGGGTGGGAAACCTGGCAACCCTGGCATGCTTCATGCGGGAATGTTTGAAAGTGTATATAATAGGAACATAGGCCTGTTTCAAAACGGCACATTGAAATTACTCAAGCAGTAACAGTGTTCAGGTGCATTTCAGTACTGAAGACTTCAACCTTAAAATAATATACAGGTGCATCTCAATAAATTAGAATGTCGTGGAAAAGTTAATTTATTTCAGTAATTCAACTCAAATTGTGAAACTCATGTATTAAATAAATTCAATGCATACAGACTGAAGTAGTTTAAGTCTTTGGTTCTTTTAATTGTGATGATATATATTCTTATATATTTATTTAAAATATTTCTAAAGTAGTGGTTCTCAAAGTGTGGGGTGCACGGGCCATCAGCAGAAAAAAAAATGAAATTAAACAGTAAACATAACATAACTTAGAATGGGAGATGGATCGGTTTGTGAAAGGGAAGAGAAAAGCCATAGATGATGTCGCACAGACCCAGGCAGATGCTAGTCATTTAAAAGCTAAATTTCTTTCTCTATTTCTGTTTTATCATGTGATAGAAAGTCTAAGGCCTTCTCAAGCCGAAGGTCTAACTTATCTAATCTGTGGCCTATTATGCATCAAACTAAGATTGCTGTAAAGACACAAAGCACTGCCATCAAGTTTGCGTTTTTAAACATTCGCTCACTAAAAAATAAATCATTGCTAATCATTGACTTAAAGGGTTAGTTCAGCCAAATATTAAAATTATGTCATTAATGACTCACCCTCATGTCGTTCCAAACCCGTAAGACCTCCGTTCATCTTCGGAACACAGTTTAAGATATTTTAGATTTAGTCCGAGAGCTTTCTGTCCCTCCATTGAGAATGTATGTACGGTATACTGTCCACGTCCAGAAAGGTAATAAAAACATCATCAAAGTAGTCCATGTGACATCAAAGGGTCCGTAAGAATATATTGAAGCATCGAAAATACATTTCGGTCCAAAAATAGCAAAAATTATGACTTTTATTCCGCTTTTTTCTTCTCTTCCGGGTCTGTTGTGAACGCGACTGCTGTGACTGTTGACGTATGACGCTGCTGACGTGTTATCTTTGTTATTGGGCGCACCAGAAAACACGTCAGCAGCGTCGTACGTCAACAGGTCACAGCAGTCGCGTTCACAACAGACCCGGAAGAGAAGAAAAAGCAGAATAAAGTCGTAATTTTTGTTATTTTTGGAACAAAATGTATTTTCGATGCTTCTATAAATTCCAACGGACCCTCTGATGTCACATGGACTACTTTGATGATGTTTTTATTACCTTTCTGGACGTGGACAGTATACCGTACATACATTCTCAATGGAGGGACTGAAAGCTCTCGGACTAAATCTAAAATATCTTAAACTGTGTTCCGAAGATGAACGGAGGTCTTACGGGTTTGGAACGACATGAGGGTGAGTCATTAATGACATAATTTTAATATTTGGGTGAACTAACCCTTTAATAACCACAGACAATCTGGATTTTAAGTTTCTAAATGAAACATGGCCAAAAGACAGTTGCAGTGCAACAGTCCTCAATGTAACAGTCCCTCCTAACTTTACTTTCATGAGTGTGTGCAGGACTGTTAGGAGAGGTGGAGGTGTAGCTGCTCTATTTAAAGATGTCTCTCAATGTAAACAAGTGTCATTTGGTCAGTAATTGTCTTTTGAATATCTAGGGATTGTGTTGAAAGGTGCTCCACGCATTCTGTTTATCACTATTTACAGGCCTCCAAAATACTCTCCAGCCTTTGTTGAAGAATCCACAGAAATGTTATCAATGATTTCCTCAGAGTTTGACTATTTTGCTATTGGAGGGGATTTTAATATTCACATAGATAATGCAGAAAACAAATCTGCATAAGAAATTATAACTGTTTTAAACACTTTTGTCCTGATTCAGCATGTGCATTAACCCACACACAGTCGAGAATACACTCTAGATTTAATCATCAGTAGGGGTCTAAACATTTCATCCATTGTTATTAAGGACGTAGCACTCTCTGATCAACTCTGTCTCTGTCAGAAAGAGATGCATTAACGAGAACATTAGTGTGCTATTTATGGAGGCTATATCTCTAACACCAACCATTTCTGCAGATTCTGTGGATCTTCTCCTTGATTCCTTTAACTCAAAAGTTAAGAAAGTTATTGATGATATTGCTCCTGTAATAGTCAGTAAGAAGACTGGAAGACAGAAATCAGCTTGGAGAAAATCAACAGAAGTACGGAGTATGAAAAGACAATGCAGAAAAGCTGAGCGGATTAGGCGGAAGACGAATGCTTTCAATATGGAACTAGCCACAGCTAGACAGAGTTTCTTCTCAAACCTTATAAACAGTAACTTAACACTCGCACTCTTTTTGCTACTGTTGAGAGACTGACAAAACCCCCTCCCGCCCCAAGTCAGATTCACAATGAACTGCTCTCAGAGAGCAATAAGTGTGCTTCCTTCTTTTCTGAGAAGATCATTAATATCAGGAAGGCGATTAGCACATCCTCAAGTTATGCAGAGGTCAGACACATTTTGCCGCAATATCAACAAGAAGATACTAATTATATTTTTGTAGCAATTAATAGTCAAATTTTGGAAGAAATAGACTTTTCCAAACTCCCTGAAACCTGCAGTTGTTAAACCCCTTCTGAAAAAGAGCAATCTTGATTAACACCATTTTGAGCAATTATAGACCAATATCTAATCTTCCTTTTATAGGCTAAATTATAGACAAGGTAGTTTTTAATCAGCTGAACAAATACTTAAACTCAAATGGATACCTGGACAATTTTCAATCTGGTTTCCGACCGCATTACAACAGCTCAGAGACAGCATTCATTAAGAAAATAAATGATATTCGCTTAAATTCTGATTCTGGCAAAATATCAGTGCTGGTACTACTAGATCTCAGTGCTGTGTTTGACACTGTCGATCATAACATACTACTAGAGAGACTGGAAAACTGGGTCGGGCTTTCTGGGATGGTAATCAAATGGTTCAGGTCATACTTAGAAGGGAGAGGTTATTATGTGAGTCTAGGAGAGCATAAGTCTAAGTGGACATCCATGACATGCGGAGTCCCACAAGGCTCAATTCTTGCACCGCTCTTGTTTAGCATGTATATGCTCCCACTAAGTCAAATAATGAGAAAGAACCAAATCACAGCTATGCTGATGATACACAGATTTACCTAGCCTTATCGCCAAATGACTACAGCCCCATTGATTACCTCTGCCCAATGCATTGATGAAATTAACAGTTGGATGTGTGATGATTTTATTCAGTTTTACAAGGAAAAAACTGAAGTCATTGCATTTGGAAACAAAGATGAAGTTCTCAAGGTGAATGCATACCTTGACTCAAGGGGACAAACACCTAAAAATCAAGTCAGGAATCTTGGTGTGATTCTGGAGACAGACCTTAGTTTCAGTAGTCATGTCAACTAAATCAGCATACTATCATCTAAAAAACATTGCAATACTTGTTCATGCCTTTATCACCAGCAGGGTGGACTATTGTAATGGTCTCCTCACCGGCCTTCACAAGAAGACCATTAGACAGCTGCAGCTCATCTAGAACGCTGCTGCCAGAATTCTGACTAGAACCAGAAAATCTGAGCATATCACACCAGTCCTTAGGTCCTTACACTGGCTTCCAGTTACATTAAGGATTGATTTTAAAGTACTTTTACTCATTTATAAATCACCCAATGATCTAATTGCATATTAAATCGCAATTGCAATATTGGTAAAAAAAATCAATCGCAATTAGATTATTTTTCAAAATCGTTTAGCCCTACTAAGAATGTATCTTATGTTCTCCAGTATTGAAAGCAGAACCGATAAGGGAGCTCATGATATGCGTTGTGACGCAGCTCTTGCAAATTACCTTTTTTGTTTGTTGTCTGTCATTTCTAAGCTTAAGTCACATACGTTTTTCTTTAGTTTTAATTTGCCTAACTTTCAGTTTGACCCTGCAGATGCCATAATCCCACTCTCTCTCCCACTTTGGTTTTTTTATTTTTTTTTTAATGGTGGGCGTTTACGCAGTTGGCTAGAGCAGTGCTGATTGGGGAGAACGGAGGTGCGCTCACTCTATTGGTTAGTAAGGCTGCCACTCAAGGCTGGCAGGCATGCATATGCTCTGGAACAGAGTAATATCTCATCCAAATCACAGGCTTTGCGATTCGCAAATTGTGATTCGATTTCGATTAATCTCACAGCCCTAGTTGAGAGCTTATCAAAGTCTGTCTGGACGCTCTGCTCTTGGCAGCATTTTGTCTACCTGCTCCATACCCATCAATGTGTGCACTGAACGTGTCTGAATGCAGGAGAGAGTTTACGTAACTGGAAAGCAACAAGATGGGTTCTGTATCAATGTTGATTGGTAAGGGGAAGCATTTCATGCTGCCTCACATGTTATTGGAAATTTCCTTCTTCCCACTTCTGCGAGTTTGTTGTGTTCATGTGCTTCGTTGTCAGAAAAAAATAGGAATCACGGAGGACGGCCAATTAATGAGGTCATTCTTGCTCTTTTATTTGGGAAATCCTATTTAAGCCAAAATGTATAAAGGATATTTAGTCAATATATAACATATTTTGAATAAATTGTAGCATCCCATTCATTGTTAACCATATAAACATTCACCACACTATTTAGATATTCAGCTTGCTGACAATGGCAAATTTTTGGTCAAATAAATGCTGTTGTAAACGTGTACAATACATATAGTTTGCATTAAATAGTTATTTATATACATAAAAATTTCTCTGCTCCGCCATGTTTAAAGTTGATGGCTTCCCAACTCGTAAACTCAAGTATCAAAATTATCTGAGTTTCCCTATTCCCAACTAGGAAACTTGTAGTTATGATAACTCCACATGAAGCACATGAAGGCAGCATTATTTTAGCTGTTGTAGCAGCGAAACGTATGCAGGACTGCTGGTTCCACGCAAAACACGCTGTCTCTGTGATTGTGTGTGTGTGCGCACCTGTGCCAGCAGTAGATGAGGATTCCAGATGAAAATAAAGCATGTCAATGTTGTCTCTGGGACGGCCTTGTGACGTCATCAGAGTCCGAGAGAGTCTGAGCGCTGACAGAGCAGCGTTAGTTAGAGAGCGACTGCAGCGGAGGCAGACAGGAGCTGCGCCACAGACACACACACACACACACACACACACAGACCTGCTCGTGCTGCAGAGGCATGTGGTAAGCTCAACTTCAGTCTGCATGTGACGTGTGCCTATGACTTTGTATCTTGAATGTGTTTTTCTGTTTTTAGTGGTTTTTACCCTGTGTGCGTAGAGGTAAAGCTACTAACCGAACCTCTGCTTAGTCTCTATCCACGTGTAATTGAAGATGATTTGTGATTGTGCTGCAGCTTGTTTGTCAGTAGTTTTCTGTAATGCTGCTCAAGCATGAAGTCATCATGACGAGATAAACACACGAACACATCACTCAAGTCATTGTAGTGTTGTTGTTTTTTTGTGCGTGTTTGCTTACAGGACGCATGTCTGCTGTGGGTTGTGTGTTTCTGCACGGCTCTGATCTGAACTTGTACTGCATCTTAGTTATTTGAAAATGAAAGCTAAATTTTAAAAAAATGCCATGTCTTTAATTTCCTAATAGTCTCTGAGCTTGAAAAATAACGAGCTGTTACAGTACAAGCAGCCAGTGATGATTTTGACGTCTTGTGTGAGTGTGTGTGTGTGAGTGTTTGTGTGTGTGTGTGTGTTTGTTTGTGTGTGTTTGCGTGTTTGGGTGTGTGTGAGTTTGTGTGTGTGAGTGTGTGAGTGTTTGTGTGTGTTTGCGTGTTTGGGTGTGTGTGAGTTTGTGTGTGTGAGTGTGTGAGTGTTTGTGTGTGTTTGCGTGTTTGGGTGTGTGTGTGAGTGTGTGTGTGAGTGTGTGAGTGTGTGTTACCGTGTGTCCTGCGGGTCACTCACTTCAAGCTCCAGACAGTTTCCGCTGGTTGTTGCTTTATAAGAAGCTGTGGTCATTTATCAGTGGCCGAGTCACACTGATCTGATGTCAGTCTTGTATCTCTCCAGCTTTGGGCCTGTTAGAGCCCGTGTCTCTGCACTCGTCTCGTCAATGTGTTTTTTTTTGTCTTGTTTCTGCAGTTGAGCTTAGTTCTGCTCTGCCTGCGAGGGTTCCTCCTGCCGCCATCCCCATGGACCTGCGCGTGGAGCAGACGCAGACGCTGGACTCGACCCGCCGAGAGCAGCAGCTGCAGCAAGAGATGCTGGCGCTCAAACACAAGCAGCAGGTGCAGCGGCAGATCCTCATCGCGGAGTTCCAGCGGAAACACGAACAGCTCTCGCGCCAACATGAGGCCCAGTTACAGGAACACATGAAGGTCAGGACTGTAGTGTTAAAGCTCAAGAGTGTGCGTGTCTGTCGAGAGTTAACCAACGATCAGCACTGATTCTTCACCTCAGGTTCCAGGGCTTGCAAAATCGCTAGCCCGACGTCCCGGGGCTACTGTATTCTCCAGTCGGTCTCCCAAAATGCATCACTGCCCTGCTGAATGGGGTATCTTAAACACAGGGTTCCCGTGGGTCCTTCAAGTCTTCAATTTAGTTGTATCAAATTTTTATCATGAAGACTCTTAAATGCCTTAAAAAGTAGGGTTAGGGTTAGGGAGACAGCACGCAGGAGAGCTTACAGAGGGCCATACGTTTTTTGTTAGCCTTTTATTAGCCTTCTCTAAAAACACACATGACATGGTCTCACAAAATGTTTCATAAAATGCACAATTTTAGAGACAATGTCCTCAGATTTGGAATGAAGCAAGCAATTTATACATTTAAATATATATATATCTATATATATATATATAGATAGATATATATATATATATATTTAAATGTATAAATTGCTATGTGTATATATATATATATAATATTCTTAATATTTCTGTTTTTGTTTTAATGTTTGAGCTCTATTATCTCTATTATCATAAGTAATGAGTAATTCTGATTATTGAATAGTAAACTTTGAAGTGTCAGCTTTGAATATAATAGTGAAATTAAATTCCTTCCTTGATATTTGTTTTGAAAATGTTTTGGTTGACATTTCGACTTCTATTCAATTTTCTGTATTTAAAAAATATATATATATATATACACAGGTCTCTCCGTCTTTTAAATATCTAGTGAGATATAGCCACTCATTATGGATTTGTTGCACAGGTGACAGAGGTTGTGAAGGGCCTTACTGTAAATGTTACTGGCAATTCAGTCCACCGCTGCTGAGCACAGAATGCCCTCAAAGAAGAGAAAAGATGGCTGATGTCCAGTTCAATGAATTAAATCTTGTGCTGAGTGCTTTGGACGCTCCATTTTGTTGACTCCACGAGTTGGGAAGCATTTGGGCAGCCCACAGTTATGTTCTTGGTCCATTGTACACACACTAGTGTTTATTGGTGGACTGACCCGGCTGTGGGTTCTGCTGGTCAGTGCATGTGTTGTGACAGATTTTTGTGGGGCATCTAGACACTGACTCCTCCTTTCAGGACAGCAAAATCTGCAGAAGAAAATGAGGGATCAATGCAATAAACTTGAGGCTTTATTGTGTGCCTCAACAGTCCTCTGTGTATTATATGGATGCACCAGTCAATCACCACTAACTGTTATCAGCTGTTCATCTTGTGATCGGATGATGATTAAAATCAAGACTGTTGGTCAGGGGCACATTAACACACAGGCTTTAACGGGCTGAAGCCCAGGGGCCTACACCAGGGAGGGGCCTACTGGCTGCAGGTAAATTATATTTTTCAAATAATTATTTGTAGATATGGGAGTTTGCAGCAGTGGCAACAGCATTCTCTAAGCAAACTCAAGCACTCGTAAATTTTCAGGACTCGCAATAGCATTTTCGTTAGTGTAGTCAATGGTTCAGTTTAGGATTCCCCCACACAGTGTGAATAGTTGGTATGTTCTGCCAGTAAACTAATGCACTAGAAAAGAAGCCCAGCACGACAGCTACTCTGTGTGTGTGTCTTTATGTTAACGTGCAGATTACCAAGAAACACAACACTGCTGTGTGAAGGAACCTAACCGGACAACCTTTGTTGTATGGATTTGTAGACATGTGACAGGCACACATCGCAGGTTCAGTCTGGGGTCACCTGAGCTGAGCGGCTCAATGCTGATGCGTCAAGAGTTTGATTCTAACACCCGACAAATATTGTCCCTCAGCTTTAAGCGCTAGCCGCACCAACCAGCTGTTAACCTGTGTGTGTGTTTCTCTCACCAGCATCAGCAGGAGCTTCTGGCCCTCAGGCATCAGCAGGAGCTGCTGGAGCACCAGAGGAAGATGGAGCAGCACCGGCTGGAGCAGGAGCTGGAGAAACAGCAGCGGGAGCAGAAGCTCCAGCTCCTCAAGAACAAAGAACGTGGCCAGGAGAGTGAGTTCATTATGCGTCCCAGTCTGTTTTTCACTGTGTTACTTCTAAGAGAATCCTTTTAATGTTTGAAATGTTAACAAAGCTGTGATCAGGAATTACGGCTGACTCTCTCTGACGGGGAGCTTTGGTAAATCCTGCGCTCCGCTGTGAACAGGTGCGGTGGCCAGTACAGAGGTGAAGATGCGTCTGCAGGAGTTTGTTCTGAATAAAAAGAAAACACTCGCTCAGCGCAGTCTCAACCACTGCATCTCCAACAACCCACGCTACTGGTGCGGGTAAGAAACGTCACACTCAGCGCAACTTCTGATAAAAGAACATTTTATGTTAGTTATTCAAGCTCTAGTGGATGAAAACATCAGTCAGAGTGACAAATAGTTAACCAGACCTGTGTATTTACTCTAACCAGATCCAGCAACATTTGTGGTGTCTAAATATAACAACACTTTTCAGCTTGAAATCCTTTCTCTCATGGACTTTTTGACAGTGTGTCAGGCAGCTGAGAACAGATGGGGCAAATGGAGGGGAAATGAGATTCGAACCTGCAGCCCATGTGTCAGGATGGGTTGCGTAACCCTAAGCCTCCTCACTGTAGTGCATAATTACAATGATTCACGCTGCTGATCTTTATTCTGATGTTAAAGCTGGAGAGACTGTGGCCCGTATCAGTTCATCATGTTTTTCCCATCGCTTGTGTTTTAATTACTGCTTTTCTATTTTCTCTGCGTGTCTTTTTCTGTGCAGGAAAACTCAGCACAGTTCTTTGGATCAGGGCTCCCCTCCTCAGACCAGCGTTAGTACCTACAACCATCCTGCAATGGGCATATACAACTCCAAAGATGACTTTCCACTGCGCAAAACAGGTGCTTCACTTCACGGGTTATCATCAGTCCTTCTGCAAATTGACAGAAATAGCAGCTCTGCTTTGGTGAGATTGTTATCTTGCGAGACTTTTGGCGTGAAAAGATCCTAACCCTTCAGAGGAAGCCGTCTCTGAGCGCTGCTTGTACCATATTATTATTCACTTAGTGGTGAAGCCGGTGCGATGCTGTTGACTCAAGCCCGGCGCTGGATATGAGCCACAGTTTACTCTGGCCTGCATTAGCGCATTCTGGCATGCTGCCATGAGTTTGGCAAGAGGTGTGTGTGTGTGTTTGTGTGTGTGTGTGTGTGTTTGTGTGTGTGTGTGTGTGGAGACTGGATCAGTCAGACTGAGAAGAGTGTGTTTGGGCTCCAGGATCGAGAGCTGCAGCAGATTTAGTTTGATTCAGTCTTGATGTTTCATTGCTGTAGATCCTCAATAACTTGAGTTTAGTTGTGGCTGTAGGTGGCATATTTTCAGCTTCATATGTTTCTGTCCTACAGCAAAATGAACTTTCCCAACATGTGATTGCAGCTAAACAGTGTGCGTGTGATATGCCACAGACAGACAGACGTGTGATATGCCTACATGACATGAGATGAAACCCTCCTGTAGGTGGAAGTGATCAGATGTCTCGTCCCAGAGCAGCAGCTCTCCTCAATAACCGATTCATTCTCTGCACTTTTCCCATCTAGTGACGATTTTGGGGAATTTGCTTATGTTAATGGAAAGCCGTTTGTTAGGAGCCACCCTTATTTCACAGAGCCACAAGCATCATTTCCAGTAATAACTGAATGAATAGAGAGCGAGACAACAGCCGAATGAATCAACCTTTTCTTGTAATGCTGAGATTTTTGATTTAAAGATGCCAAACGGAGGTAAATCTACTGCAGGATGGAGAGCGCGCAGAGTGACGTCTGACGTGTGCAGTTCATTGTCATCTTAAACAAAAATCAAATGAGAGAATATGGCAGACGTCACGCTCTGAGCCATTCTGTGGTGAAGAAGAGGCGTTAGTTGCTGCTGCTCTGCATTGCATCTGCTGCTGTTCATAAAAGAAAAATGCTGTTTCGTCAAAAAGTGTCTGACAATGTGCAAATAAAGACAACAAAACCTATGTGGAAGTGCTCATAGTAACTTACCAATCCTCATGAATCGGTGCCAGGAATCATAGATAAATACACTACATCTGTGATGGAGAATAATGTGAGAGTGTACTGAAGCATTGTGGGTAGTCTGCCATCATTACTTTGCTCTTGTGAAACTGGGTTCCAGTAATGACGCTTGTGTTTGTTCTGTGGTGAGGCCTACAGAATCTCCCGCTAGTAACTCTAGTATCACTAGCATCTTCACTCATGGAGCAGCTGCAAACTTCATTCTGATTGAAACACTAGTCACAGTTTCTACATAAAGTGGGGCAGCACATGAAAACAGCTTCCTGTCGTTGTGTCTTTCATTGCAGCGTCTGAACCGAACCTGAAGCTGCGTTCGCGTCTGAAGCAGAAGGTGTCGGAGCGGAGGAGCAGCCCATTACTGCGCCGCAAAGACAGTCCCATCAGCACGCTCAAGAAACGCTCTCTGGACACGGCAGGTGATGCAGGAGACGCACTCGTGTTTGCTGGCATGGACACGTGACTGTTTTCACACAGACAAACTCTGTCTCTTCTTCTGACGGTCCATAGATTCGGCGTGTAGCAGCGCTCCTGGTTCAGGACCCAGTTCCCCAAACAACAGCTCACACGGAAACCTATGCGAGAATGGCGTTAGTGTGACTGAGGTGAGGCTAGTTTGGGGTGTGTGTGTGTGTCTGTGTGACACTACAGGTCTGCTTCTCGACCCGAGCCCGACGGGTCCCGAACTACTCTCGGGTTTCAGGTTTGTAGTTAAAGTAAAACTCTGGTATGGCCCGGGTTCAGGCTTCAGTTTAAAGCCTTGCAGACCTCTAACACACACACACATGCACACACACACACACACAGACACAATTCCTCTTTCTCTACATTTCATCTCTGCTTTAGTTTGTTTCCTAGTCTAGCTTTCTAATAAACCTGGCATTCTACACTATGAATACTGTTGACTCTGTGGTAAATTGCTTATGTTCATCAATTTTAAGTCGCTTTCAATAAAAGCATCTGCTAAAAGTGTTGTGATTGTGTGCTCCAGTCGTCTCACAGGCCGGCTGGTCAGGACGGCTCGGTCAGTCAGCTGTCTCTCTACACTTCTCCTTCACTACCCAACATCACCCTGGGTCTGCCGGCCACTGCCACCAACAACGTGAGTGTACAGATCTAACCGAGCTTGTGCTATTACCACAGTTTTTACAAGGGGTTAAAAAAATGCTCTTAATTCAAGACAGATTCTCTGAAGTTGTCTGATTTGAGTTAGTTTTGCCTTTTAATTAAAGTAGTTTTTAAAGGATGTTTAGATATTTATACTGGAACATAAACATAGTAATTAGACTGTAACATTCACAGTTAATACCGTACTGATCTGATCTGCGTGTGAGAAACAGTTATAATCGACCTGTATTTGACATCCTGGTTAGGAGCTCTGGACAGTTTTGATTGTGTCTGGTCAGCACTCATCTTCCTTTTGCTTCGTCATGTGATGCTTTGGAAAAGGCTCAGTTTTATTTTGTTGCTTCTTCAACAAGGTGATGTCTACCCAGCCGGACAGTGAGCATTTGTCTGTGACCGGTTTACCCATAAGCGCTCCGTTCCTGGTCGCCTCTCACCTGCCATCATTTCTTGGGAATTCGGACACTGCAAACTCCCACAATGCACTGCTGCAGCACATGGTCCTTCTGGAGCAATCAGCCCCATCGAGTCCTTTGGCCGCAGGTGAGTAGAAATCTGAGTTCTTTGAGTCTCTGTCCTGGTTTAGTAACAGTGTGCAGGCCATTACAAACATTTTTATTTGCGTAATAGCTACTGGCTCCAATCGTGGAGCATTTCCCAGGGCCACTGTCAAAGCGTTACATAAACCTTGAAATGTGTGAACAGTCCTCTGCCCATAACAGCGCTGAGGTTCGGCCCGAGTCAGGGGTCCCTCTGTAAATTAGATCAGTGTTCGAAATCACTCGCGGCAGGAGGTCAGGAACACGTGTGCCAGGCGGAGCGATGGGGCGCTGCGGGTCTGTCTTCATGCCAGCACCAGCTGGATTCACTCGCGCTCCCACAGGCCCAGAAGAATACGCCTCTAATTATCTGAATGGGAGCAGGAAGTGAAACAATGAACCTGATCAAACGGGTGCAGAGACCTGCAAGACCCAAAGCCGTCTTCATCTGCCAGCTCAGCCACGCATGGACGTCTGTGACGTCTGAGGAGAACTCTGAACGTATTTTACAGGGTGTTTCAGTGTCAAGCGGTTTTGGAAACTGAACTGAGACCCAGCCATGGTGAGTGTATCCTGGCGCCCACATGCACGTGTTCATGAGGAATGTCTGTTGTTGCAGGTATGGGAGTGGGTCCACTGCAGAAGCTGCGTCAGCACCGGACGCTGGGCCGCACACAGTCGGCTCCTCTGCCCCAGAGTGGACAAGCGCTGCAGCAGCTTGTGGTCCAACAGCAGCACCAGCAGTTCCTGGAGAAACACAAGCAGCACTTCCAGCAGCTCCACATCAACAAGGTCAGACATCAGTTTCTTCACCCTATCCCTAATATGACAGGGAATATCTCAGGTGGATGGGATATAATAATGTCCCGTTAGGTCTGTCTGCTGTTGTTCGGCTCATGTGGTTAATGGGGAATGATGCAAGGAAACAGATATTTTACCAGCACATGATGGTATGTTGATGGCTGAGGATCTGGGCTGAGTTTCGAGTCTCGCCGAACATAAGACGTTGCCAGATGAGGTCATGTAAGGTCAATGTTTCATATCAGCAAAACGGGCTTGTTCAGTGGTGCTCTACAGCAGGGGTGCAAAACTCGTTCCTGGAGAGCCACAGTCACCCTGCAGAGTTTATTTCTTGCTTCAACACACATAGTATGTAGTTCTCAAATAAGCCTAAATAACTGGATCAGCTGGATCAGGGGCATATAATTAGGGGTTGAAGCTATCTCTTCTTGTGTGTGGAATACAGGTACTAGAGTGTGATGCTTCTCCCATCGAGTCTCTGCGTGTCTGTGTATTTAACCCTCTGAAGTCGATTCACACATATACACGTGTTGAGGCATTTTCTTCTGATAACCCCGAAAAGAACTTAAATTACACTTTCAGTTTTGATCGCACAGATAAGAGCAATACATCAATCAAATCTGTAAAGGGTCTACTTTTATTTGTATACACACATAACAACAAAACTTTGTGCATTTACAAAATAAAGAAAATAAACAAGGAGCGCTGTCTGCAGCCTTGGTCTGCGGTGATCTTCATTTAGAAACGCGTCATTAAAATTAACTGTAACTCAGTGAATACTCAACACAGAGACATGAGAGATAGATCTATAGAAAGCTTGACATGTCTACTTTTAAACTAAACAAATATTCTGTGATAAAGTAATCCATATGAAAACAACGTGATGTCTGTCTTTCACATCTCCCTTCATTACATCTAATGCGACCGCGCCCACGCGCCGAGTGCGCTTTTGACATTATAATGTTCCACCTGAAGCTCGCGGCGTTTAAAAGCCCATACCACAGAAAACAAGGCAGTGAGACTGTTCAAGTGTTTTTTTTTTTTGTTTTTTTTTACTGTTTGCTTCGCACTGAGAGAAATAAGACATAATTCACCCCAAGAAGATGCGCTTTTTCCAAACTATAATTCCAGACTAAATGTATAATCAAGTGAAACATTATGAAGTTTCGTTCACATCATCTACATGTTCTACTGTACTACTAGTATCAGTGACCATCACAATAATGTTAATAATGCAGTTCTTTTTATCATTTTTTTTTTATTTTGAGAGCACATAAACAATATACACTTTGGAAATGCTAGTTATGTGATGTTCGTTTATATATTTCAACATTACACGATGCCAGTCAATACCAGTTTGCCAAAGCAGTAATATTGTGAAATATTTTTAATATTTAAAAGAACTGCTTTCTATTTGAATGTATTTTAAAATTTAATTTACTTTTCTGTGATCAAAGCTAAATTGTGGCGTTTGTTTGATCAAAGCTAAATTTTTAGCATCATTACTCCAATCTTACTCCAACTGTAACAATATACACTATACGGTTTAAGTGCTTTGAGTAGGTATTATAACTTTTATTTAGCACACACATGATGATAAATAAAAACAATTAATACAATAAAGGTTACAAACAATGCTGTTCTTTCAATTTATCAAAAAAGCACACATGATGATAAATAAAAACAATTAATTTCATTTTTTGTAGCAGCTTTTTTTTTCATCTACTCCAACGAATTCAAAGCCAGTCCCGCTGTTAACAAAGCAGACTTTATTTTCTTCTATTGCTTACGCACTTCTGGTCTCAGCCTTTTGGGCCTGGATTTATCAAAAAAGTTTTTTTCAGAATATTAGAATAATTTCTGAAGAATCGTGTGACTGGAGTAATGATGCTAAAAATTCAGCTTTGATTGTTCCTAATAAACTGTTTAATTGCACTCGCAAGTGAATCTCAAATTTCAGAATATTAGAATAATTCACGCACCACCCCATTGCCCCTTGTCCGGGATAATTACTCAATATATTCTAAATAAACTACAAACAGTGTGTAAAATATATCACTGCTATCATATTTACTGTTTTTGTCCTCACTTCTCTTTCTTGTAACTCTCAATCGACCCTCTCGGTCAGTGACCAATTCTCACCTGCCTGAAAGGCTCATTATGTGGGTCTTTGTCTTCTCAGGTGTGAATCAAACCTTTTGAAACAAAAAGTGTCTTAGAAAATTTAAATCAATTTATTTTTTTCTGTGAGTGAGTAAACAAGATGATTTTGACATCATTTTGAAGCAAAAATCTAGCTGGAACCATCTCTGAAATCCAGCATCCAGGTTCCCTTCTTCCATTCATGTGCAAAGACACTGCTTGTTCAACCAGCTCTCTATGTTCTTGTAGACACTCCCAGCTCCAGGTTTGACAGTCTTGTGAACAAATGTCTGAGGGGTGAAAGTTTCTGTATGTGGACCGTTTTCCATCTATGACCTTATTTCAGTGACTCAAAACTTCTCATTTGACCCGACGGTAGGTTTTTTAGTGAATTTCCACGCGTGAAACCTTGTTGAACTGCTGGTGGTTCCTCTAAAAACACAATCTATACAGCTGGGTTGTACATACATGCTAGTTTTACATCATTAGCTTGTAGCCCAGTTTGTACATTGAACCCTTCCTGTACAGTGACTGGACTTTTCAGACTTTAGCCATGTATATGTGACTCCTCTTTATAAGCAACTGAAAAAAGCACAAAAGTCAGGGGATGTCTACAGAAGTTTGCGCTCTGCAAAAACTTCTCCAGGTTCCCCCAAAGACTTGCCCCCCAGACCTCAGAGGTACCAGAGGGTAGAGGGAACATCAGATGGTCTCCAGCTGGAAGCGTCTCACTCTGGAGTTCCTCACGTTCAGAAGGAAGAAAAAAATAAACGCTTGTTTGGAAGAAAAGATAAAGATGAGGCAACAAAGGAGGCTCTGACATCAATAATTTTCTCTGGCCTGGCCACCTCGATACAGACAGGCCTTTGATTTGGGCAACGGCAGCAGACTGTGACGATGGTAGTTCAGCTTGGCTTTGGCACCTTGAGTGCACTGCAGGTCACTTTGAATAAAAGCATCAAATTGAATTTAGTCTTATGCGTTTAGAATCTAATGTTATATCTAGTATAATATCGAGTCAATTCAAGTTTCTCTGTATTGATGAATGGAGAGTAGATTTTTTGTGTGTTTTAGGAAAGAATTTCTTTACTGTTATAGAAAGCATGGTTAAAAAGTGTAAAATGGTGAATCACTCCAAGGTCATGGGTTTGATTCCCAGGGAATGATAACATGCAATGTGAGTTGTTTTTGACAAAAGCATCAGAAAAATGACTAATAAACTCAAT
This sequence comes from Cyprinus carpio, assembly GCF_018340385.1. NCBI lineage: Eukaryota > Metazoa > Chordata > Actinopteri > Cypriniformes > Cyprinidae > Cyprinus > Cyprinus carpio. The sequence continues at coordinate 31,394,054 of NC_056577.1, read as the reverse complement.
ATACGTTTTCAGCAACAACAGTGTACCCTGAAATAGGGCTGGACGATATGGCCAAAAAATCATACCTCTGTATTTTTTATGCTATATCTTGCCAATTATTTTAAAGCCCTTAATATAAAGCATGTCTCATGTTTAGGACCAAATGGATTATACACTTGCCCTGCAGCAGCTCACTCCGTCTCGTCCACTATTTTTCCGATGCGCTCATATCAAACTACTGTATATCTATATAAACTGTATTGCTTCATACCATATTGCTTATAAAGAATATACTGATATATCGTACAAACTTGATATACCACCAAGCCCTACCCTGAAACAATGATTTATTAGGATTTATCGTCTTTGCTCTGTATGTCTGTTAGATGTTGAGTAAACCCTGTGATCGGCAGCACCAGAGCCACCCAGAAGAGACGGAGGAAGAGCTCCGAGAGCAGCAGGATGCCACACAGACGGAAACACTTCCCATGAACCTCCCCATTAAACAGGAACCCCCTGATCTCACAGAGGAGCAGGGACAGGAAGAACAAGAGCTGCTCTTCAAACAGGTGCGAGACACCTAGAGCTCAAGGAGAACCAATGGGAGAGATGCTGTGTTTGCTGTTTGTGTCGCCCTCTTGTGGTTATTGTTATGAAGCCAGATCAGCCTCAAAAATAATACATTTACAAAACAAAATTCATAAATGCACAACACAATTTACATTTACAAAATCCTGATTCATAAATTAAAAACACAATTCATAAATACACAAGTAAAAGCATAAATATTTCCCCAAATGCTCACACAAATGCATCTTACCTAAATAAATGTAAAATGTTTACACAAATATGTATATATCAGGTTCTTGAATTAATTTCCATCACACATTTATGAATGATGATGAGTGTTTATGGATCATAGAATCTGCATTTGCAAATAGTCACACGTGCATGGACTGCTTTAAATTTGTGTGCGGTATTTTTGGGGCCTTCCTGACAGGTTAAGATTCATAAATATATTTTTTTGGAGGATGTTCCGTTCAGCCAATCGCGGTGAGCTTTTAATACACCAATCAAAACGCTCCTTACTGAACAAACTCAAGAAGCTCAACGCTGTGCTTGTACTGTGCATTGTTCCATGATTGGGTCCTTGATGTGAAGACATTCAAGTTCTACAAAATCACATTATGATTTATATCAGTGCTTCCCAAACCTGCCCTGTCTCCCTAATCAGACACACCCAATTTAGACCATGCAGTCTCCACACCAAAGTTGCACATACCCTGTTTATTCAGATCAATCTGTAACGTTATTAAATAAGTGTTTAATGTCCAGATATGTGATGTGTTCTGTTGTTGTTGATGCAACTAGTAGTATCAGGTTCGCAGTAACTTCTGATCAGGCATTAAAAAAAGATTTCAGCACGGAGGATGAAAACCAGACTCAACAAGTGAGTAAAGTTGTTTTTTTGTATCTGATGGTATTCTCTTACGATTAAAGGTTGTTTTAGTTAATTAATTAATTAATTAATTTATTGATTGTTTATTGCCCATTCATCCTGTGATTACTAAAGAGTTCCTACAAACACTCCGCTGTGTCTCCCTTCGCTGCTGGTAGCTGTTTTTAATGCCTGATCAGAAGTTACTGCAAACCTGATACTACTAGTAACAGCAACAACAGAACACATCACATATCTGGACATTTAACAATTATTTAATAACGTTACAGATTGATCTGAATAAACAGGGTATGTGCAACTTTGTTGTATTGGGTGAATTTTAAATACAGTTTGTAATTTTGAATGTTTATGGTTGTTGGGAGATAGAAATTCAAGTTTGTTTGTGTTCGTGTGTGTGCGTGTGTGTGTGTGTGTGTGTGTGTGTGTGTGTGTGTGTGTGTGTGTGTGTGAGCAGCAGGCCCTTCTACTGGAGCAGCAGAGGATCCATCAGCTCAGAAACTACCAGGCGTCCATGGAGGCAGCCGGTGCATCGGTCAGTTTCCCAGGGCACCGTCCTCTGTCCAGAGCCCAATCATCTCCTGCATCTGCCTCCTTCATCAGTCCGCAGGAACAGCCTTCCAAAGCTCACTTTACCACAGGTGTGTCACACCTGTCCTCTCTGTGACTTTAAAACAGAATTCACAAGGATGAACGCTCCAGTTAAAGTTTCTGCATGTGCCTTGTGCATTTTTCTCTAGGTCTGGTGTATGACTCTCTCATGCAGAAGCACCAGTGCATGTGTGGAAACACAAACACACACCCCGAACACGCCGGACGCATCCAGAGCATCTGGTCTCGGCTGCAGGAGACGGGCCTGCGCAGCCAGTGTGAGGTGGGACACATCTGAGTAACATGAGTCACCAGCCGCGTGAACACTAACAACACTCCTGTTTGTACTGTAAGGGTCCAGGAGTAATCTTTGGTCACACCTGTCAAAGGTGAAATTTACTGGCCAAGAATATTTCTTAATGGCCATCATTTACCTTAAAAATAAATCGTTGTATTTTTTTTTTCTTCTGTAATATTGGAGTTATTTGTCGTTTTCTGATGAACAGCTTGATGCTTGAGCTGAATCAATCTCTGTCACTGAAACAAAAACATCCAGACGCATTGTAAAATTTGTTTTGCTATTTAAATGTGATGAATTTTCCACAAAGTTCAGGAAAAATCTTCTGATGGTCAATTTTTATATAAATAGTTGTTCAAAAACACATTTTTATCTGAGTCTCTTACGTGAGTTTAAGATTGTCATCCTTAAAGTTTGATTCAAATGCTGCGTTGTGCTGCACTTGCTAATAATAGAGCTGCTTTTCACTGGTGAGTGCTGGTTTTGGACCCTGGTGTTTTATTTACTTCAGGCGCTGAGCTGCGGGTAGTACTCCTCTCATGATGTCAGCAGGGGGCGCACTCCTGCTCTAGTCACTCTCTCTGTCCTGTATTTTCAGTGTATCCGTGGGAGAAAAGCCACATTAGAGGAACTGCAGACGGTTCATTCTGAAGCTCATGTCATGTTGTATGGGACCAACCCACTACGGCAGAAACTGGACAGTAAGTCATTTCCAAGTCAAAATGAAGATCCTGTCATCATTTACTCCAGGGGTGTCCAAGCTCAGTCCTGGAGAGCTGCTGTTGTGCAGAGTTTAGCTCCAACCAGCTCCAAAACACCGGCCTGGGAGTTTCTAGTATACCTATTTAGACTTTGATTAGCTGCTTTAGGTGCGTTTCATTGGAGTTGGAGCTAAACTCAGACAGATACAGACTCTGTAGTGTCGAAGCATCTCTGATAAATCGTCCTCTCTCTGTCTGGCTCAGGTTCTGTCATCTCCATGTTCGTCAGGTTGCCGTGTGGCGGCATTGGGGTGAGTAGAATGAAATGAAGTGTGTCTCATCAATCTCTTCCTTGTTTGTAGAGCATATAAGGAAGGTTTCTGGTTTCTTGTCTGTGAGTGGACAGTGACACGGTCTGGAATGAAGTTCACTCGTCGAGCGCAGCACGTCTGGCCGTTGGTTCTGTGGTCGAACTCGTCTTCAAAGTGGCATCAGGAGAGCTGAAGGTCACCGTCTGCCACCGTCTTCCTCTCTTTATGTTTATCTGTATGTCTGTGTGTATTATTTGATTGACGTGGAGCGGTGTGTCTCACCCCTAATGCAGAACGGTTTCGCTGTGGTCCGGCCGCCAGGACACCACGCAGAGGAGAGCACGCCCATGTGAGACGCGTCTCTCTGTTTGTCGTTCTGTGCTTTCTTCCTTTACTCCTGTAACTTTGGTGCTCTCGTCCAATCACAGGGGTTTCTGTTACTTTAACTCTGTTGCCATAGCAGCTAAACTCCTACAGCAAAGACTCAATGTCAGCAAAATTCTGATTGTTGATTGGGTGAGTTCATTTTGAAGACTTTGGCACTTCTGTATTTTCTTTTCTTTCTGTTTAACATTTAATAATTTTTCTTAAACCACATTCAGGACGTTCATCATGGCAACGGAACACAACAAGCATTCTACGATGATCCCAGAGTTCTGTACATTTCACTTCATCGATATGACGATGGTAATTTCTTTCCGGGCAGTGGCGCTCCTGAAGAGGTAATGCGATGATATGAGTGAGTGGATTGTGGGAAGTTAGATTTTTTCCTTACTTGTGCAGCACTTCTTTTTGAACAGGTGGGAAGTGGGCCAGGAGTCAGTTTCAATGTCAACATGGCGTTTACTGGAGGTCTGGATCCACCGATGGGAGACGCAGAATACCTCGCTGCCTTCAGGTAAAAGCGTCTCTCATCAAACACATTTGCTCGTCAGTCCTCTTCACTTCATCAGATCTGTTCATCGGCGGTCAGCTGTTTGTGAGTGTGACTGATGCATTAAGACTTCAGGAGGTGATTTAGTGTTTAAATACATGACCCTCTCGCTCACACACACACACACACACGCACACACACACACACAAGTTGTTGTGTTTGTTGAGCAGTCGTTCGTTCTTGCTCTTTGTGGTTTTAAGGACAGAATCTGATTTTGACTGTTGAACAGCATCCAGTAAGATGTGAGCTGTGAAAAGAATGTAAAATCACCACAGTTCTCTGCATTAGACAGACCTTTCTAAACCAGTGGTAAATAAAAGTTTATCGCTCCAGTGAATGCACGGCTCAGACGAACTGTACGTCATGTGCCTGACTGCAATAAAATTATTCCTTCACGAATAAATCTCACAGTGAGTAAAATTGGCTGTGTCTGTTATTATAGATTATGCAACATTTTAATCATTTTCAAAATATTTTAGTAAATTTTATTTTTGTTTTTATTATTTTTAATTGTATTACCTAACATGAACAATACTTTTATTACAGGATTTGTTAATCTTTGTTAATGTTAGTTAATGAAAATTCACTTATTCACTCTTAGTTCACAGTGCATTGACTAATTGTTAACTAGCACAACTTTTGATTTTAATAATTCATTAGTAAATGTTGAAATTAACATTTACTAAGATTAATAAATTCTGTAGAAGTAATTGGCTCATGTTAACTAATGAACCTTATTGTAAAGTGTTACCAATTTATTTTGTTAATAATATTATTTTTACCAATTTTTTTTTTTTCTGGTTCAGTATGGTGCACTTGTAAGAAAGTAGCAGTGGCTGGGACAGACTTTCAGTATAAACTAATCCTGTTTTCGTGAAATAAGCTGCTCCCAAGCAGGTTTGAGCTAGTGGACCTGTTGCTATGACAACAACTCCAGGATGAGCTTCGAAGAACCAAACAATCCTGGATCATGTAAAATCGCCAACAATAAAATCTAGCTAATGGAGTAATCCACATATGAAGAACAGACCCCGGCAGTAACAACAACAGTCCAGTTCAATAACTGTAAAGTTCATTGGTTGTGCATACTTACTGTATATACAGTGTATTTTTGCACTTGTACATGTGAGTGCTTTGACAAACTCCACTGAACAAAAGACACAAGATAGTACTGTTTTCCATTTGCCATATCTGTGTGTAGTTTGGCGTGTAAATGGCTAATCATTTGTGTGTAGAGCTTTTATGCAAAAACACCATTTTTATATGGGTTAAAATCCTTTGTGGGATAAAAAGAGTGTTTGCTTTTGCAAGAGATGCTTAATGTTTTATTTGTAGATTTTAAGAGCCATAGTTTCAGAAATTGTATGCAGGCAATTTTTTTAAAAAGTGTAATATTTTGCGCCAGGCTAAAGACAATGCACAATGTCTGTCTGTCCCATAAATAACCTGCAGTCATGTTTAGTTGTGTCGCTCATATTGTCTCTGTGAACGCTTGATCTCACAGGACGGTAGTTATGCCGATCGCTAACGAGTTTGCTCCAGATCTGGTGCTGGTGTCGGCAGGGTTTGACGCGGTGGAAGGACACCCTCCTCCATTGGGAGGATATAAACTCACCTCCAGATGTAAGCGCCACCTCTTTACTGTGAACAAGAGACCTGAACTCACTTGTGTCTAGTTGTATTTGTAGTTTGGATCGTTTCAGTTAAAGCCACCAACATGGTTTTGTGACAGGTTTGGGTCACCTGACTAAACAGCTGATGGGGTTAGCCGGGGGTCGAGTGGTGCTGGCGCTGGAGGGAGGTCATGACCTCAGGGCCATATGCGACGCCTCCGAGGCCTGCGTCTCAGCGCTGCTGGGAATAGAGGTAAAATGAGTTCCCATCATCGTTTGCTTTGTAAGTTTTCATTTACATAAGGCGACTTGTTACAGATAGATTTGTGACTTTGATTGCATGTGTCTGTGTGTGTTGAACAGATAGAGCCGCTCTCAGCAGACGTCCTGAAGCAGAGACCTAATGAAAACGCTGTCCGCTCCATAGAGAAAGTCCTAGAAAATCACAGTGAGTCATTCAGGTTTTTTCAAGAACATCATACAAAGGAAGTCTACAGGGCAAAACACGATTAAATACTGCGCTAGAGGCTAGTGTGATAGAATCACTTACTGACCTCTTAGATTAGATTAGATTAGATGAGATTAGATTCAACTTTATTATCATTGCACATGTAAGGTACAAGGCTTCTCTGTGTAAATACTTTTTATTTTATATAGAGACCATAATCCAGAACGGTTTGCACTGCAATCGAGATAAGCTGTACATGTTCTCAGAACCCTGGGGATCAAAGCCGTGATCGACTGATCGAAAAACTGTTTGAATTGTGCTTGTTTTTTCAAACTGGAGGACAGTCGAGCTGATCTGACGCTGGAGCTGAAGCTTCCTGTAGTGTTGATTATGTGTCCTGTTCTCTGTGTTAAGGTCAGTACTGGCGGTGTGTCCAGCGGGTCGCGTCCAGCGTGGGTTTGTCTCTGCTGGAAGCTCAGAGAGGCGACTCCGAGGAGAATGAGACGGTGACAGCAATGGCTTCTTTATCTGTCGCAGCATTGGAGAAAAGGTACAACCGCTTTCCCTGCTTTCTTCCTTCCACCTGTCCTTTGGTTCTGTCATATGACCATCTTGGTTGTATTTCTACTCAGGATGGAGGATGAACCCATGGAAGAGGAACCACCGATGTAGGGGACGAGAGTTTTACCAAAGCTCTGAGCTCTTCTGGGTCTCTGCATCAGTTTGACTTGGTCTCGTCTGACGGAGATCCTCGCTGAGCAGAGAGAGACGTCAGGGCACAAAGGCTAACCGCTGCGTCAGCGCTGTAGCCCGCTAGCACTGTGGCCCCAATGCAGCGTGTTCAAGCTGAAGTCACTTGAGATGTTTGTTTTTGGAGATTTCTGTCCCATTGGCTCAATGCGTACACACCTCGTCGCAGATGTCAGCCGGCAGATCATTCGGACAGAGGAGAAGCAGGGCCTAACAAACCCTCTACAGTCTCTGGAAACCCGCTGATTGTTTAGTAAGACACTAGACACACTTCACCACCATAAACACTACAGGGTTTGACCACGTGGGGGTGCCGTGATGCGTCAGTGCCACTTTACAGATGTTTCTCAAAGACAGAGTGCCTTTGTTGAGATTCGCAAATGAACTACGAATGAATTCTAAGGAACTTTGCCTTAAGTCAGTAATTTCATAAACACATTACCCATAATTGACTTTAGAGAAGATAAAACCTTTTCAGCATGTTTACTTGGACAGCATTCACGCTTTAGTCCTAAACACACGTTGTCTAGGGATGACTGACTTTGTTTTTTTTTTTTTTGTCTAATGAGCTGCACAAACGCTGCAGAAAATCTCTGACTTTCTGAACTTCCAGTGATGCTTAACAGTGGCTCGACATCACACACTGTAGTTACATGTAACGCAGCTGAAGGCAGGCCTTGGTTTTTCAGTGGTTTATTGACTGGCATGTGCATTACAGGAAAAAAAACTACATGACACCCGGACTGAACCGGAGACCAGAAGGTCTGACCAAAGCATGAGTTTGCATCTTTTGTTGCACCTTTTTCTAACCACAGTTTTGAAAACTGCAGTGTTTGACATGGATTACGAGACCACAGCGTATGTAAAATGATTTTCCACTGGATTTTTCATGGGAAAAAGAACCGGACAAGAGACGACCATGTACCAAATCAGCTTGTGTCCCTCTTGAGCCAAACAAACCTTGTAAAAAGAAAGTTGCAACTTGATAATTTTGGAAATCCCTAAGCATGAGGTGGCATCAGTACCTACAAGATCAGCACAAATATGCATGTGAAATCTTTTTTTTTTTTATTTGCCTTCTCAAACGAACCTTAAATGAGCCTCATCTCTCCACAACAGTTTCACCTCTAAAAGAATACAATTAGTTTGTCTTTGCAACTTTGCAAGTTTTTTAGTTCAGCTACTGGTCATTTTTGAGGTTTTATTAATTAGTAATTCCTGTTTTGTACAGTTTTACTTCATTCCTTGTTTTATTACCTGAAATTTCAGATATTTGTACTTTTCACTTGACTTTGCTTATTATTATTTGTGCTAGTGGATTTTAGTTTCATTATTTGCGTTACATTTGGTATCATGTACTTTGAGCTACATGAACGCTGACACATTTGTGGGTTTTCAACCATTCAATCACAATGATTGATTGTGTCCTTCCATGTTTTGTTCAAAGTAGATTTGTATATGAAAGGAAATCTAAATATATGAATATGAAAAACGCATTCACCACTGTTCTGTGTGCATGGTTGGAACATTTTGTGATCAGCACACACTGGTCTCAAATATACAAAACCTTGTTTTGTTTTTTTTATTACAAGGAGAAACAAAAAATATATAGTTCATCACTTGCAACACGTTCAGCGTGAAGTCATACAGAGCATGTTCTACAACACAAATGAATGTCAACCTCCATTCACAAATTCAAATGAAATAAAGCTATGACAATGTTCCCAAATTGTTACTCTAGCTCATTTTTATTAATTTTATAAAAAAAATTTATAGATAGATAGATAGGTGCATCTCAATAAATTATAATGTTGTGGAAAAGTTCATTTCAGTAATTTAACTCAAACTGTGAAACTCGTGTACTAAATAAATTCAGTGCACACAGCTAAAGTAGTTTAGTCTTTGGTTCTTTTAATTGTGATGATTTTGGCTCACATTTAACAAAAACCTCAACAAATTAGAATACGTCATAAGACCAATAAAAAAAAAAAACATTTTTAGTGAATTGTTGGCCTTCTGGAAAGTATGTCCATTTACTGTACATGTACTCAATAGTTGGTAGGGGCTCTTTTTGCTTTAATTACTGCCTCAATTCGGCCTGGCATGGAGGTGATCAGTTTGTGGCACTGCTGAGGTGGTCTGGAAGCCCAGGTTTCTTTGACAATGGCCTTCAGCTCATCTGCATTTTTTGGTCTCTTGTTTCTCATTTTCATCTTGACAATACCCCTATTACTGACGACATTGACAATACATATATAGAGAATCTATGGGGTTCAGGTCTGGTGAGTTTTCTGGCCAGTCAAGCACACCAAAACCATGGTCATTTAACCAACTTTTGGTGTTTTTGGCTGTGTGGGCAGGTGTCAAATCCTGCTGGAAAATGAAATCAGCATCTTCAAAAAGCTGGTCAGCAGAAGGAAGCATGAAGTGCTCCAAAATTTCTCGGTAAACGGGTGCAGTGACTTTGGTTTTCAAAAAACACAATGGACCAGATCTGTGCTGATGAACGAATGTCGCATAAATGAATCACATGAAAGCGTCAGACACCCAAGTCACAAAAGCCCTTAAAACAGATGCTCCAGCTCATGTGAGAATCACATGAACCACGTTTTTAAGATGCCTTTTTATTACTATTACTATTACTGTAATTGTCACAGAATCACCAGGCTCCAACAAAGATCACAATCTCCCAAGTTCCAGCCTCACACCTCACTATATCAGCTCCAAAAAGTTAATTCTTTATCATCTATTTCTTAATCTTAAAATTCAATTTTACACACCATTTTCGTTTCTATAACGTGTCAACACATCCCATATCGTATCCTACAAAAAAAGTCAAAACCTCAGTCGTCAAAGCATTTTTTAAACAATGGAACTTAAAATTTAGAAATCAAGTCAAGTAACCTTTATTTATATAGCGCTTTTAACAATACAGATTGTCAAAGCAAGCACTTTACAGTATTAAATAGTAAAACTGTGTATCAATAATGCAAAACGAGAATAGTAAACACTCAATTTTCAGTTAAAGGCAGTTCATCATTGAATTCAGTGATGTCATCATCCAGCTCAGTTCAGTTTAAATAGTATCTGTGCATTCTGGTCAACGATATCGCTATAAATGAACTCCCCAACTAAGCAAGCCAGAGGCGACAGCAGCAAGGAACCAAAACTCCATCGGTGACAGAATGGAGAAAAAACCTTGGGAGAAACCAGGCTCAGTCGGGGGCCAGTTCTCCTCTGACCAGATGAAACCAGCCGTTCAATTCCAGGCTGCAGCAAAGTCAGATTGTGCAGAGGACTCAACTGGTTCCTGTGGTCTTGTCCTGGTGGCCGTCTGAGACAAGGTCTTTACAGGGGATCTGTATCCGGGGCTCATCTAGTTGTCCTGGTCTCCGCTAACATTCAGGGCTGTAGAGGTCCTCTCTAGGTGATGATCCAGCATCTGGTTTGGATACGTACTGGATCCGGGTGACTGCAGTGACCCTCTGACTTGGATACAGACTGGATCTGGTGGCTACGGTGACCTCGGAATAAGAGAGAAACAGACTAATATTAGCGTAGATGCCATTCTTCTAACGATGTAGCATATACATCGGGTGTTATGGGAAGTGTTCCCGGTTCCGGTTTACCTAATTAATGCAGCCTAAAAATCCCTATAACGGATTTGGATATTAGAAGCGTGTTAGTGTGTTATGTGTAAGCCAGGTTAAAGAGATGGGTCTTTAATCTAGATTTAAACTGCAAGAGTGTGTCTGCCTCCCGCACAATGTTAGGTAGGTTATTCCAGAGTTTAGGCGCTAAATAGGAGAAGGATCTGCCGCCCGCAGTTGACTTTGATATTCTAGGTATTATCAAATTGCCAGAGTTTTGAGAACACAGCGGACGTGGAGGACTATAATGTAATAAAAGCTTGTTCAAATACTGAGGTGCTAAACCATTCAGGGCTTTATAAGTAATAAGCAAGATTTTAAAATCTATACGATGTTTGATAGGGAGCCAGTGCAGTGATGACAGAACCGGGCTAATATGGTCATACTTCCTGGTTCTAGTAAGAACTCTAGCTGCTGCATTTTGGACCAGTTTTTTTATTAAGCGTGCGGAACAACCACCCAATAAAGCATTACAATAATCTATCCTTAAGGTCATAAACGCATGGATTAACATTTCTGCATTTGACATTGAGAGCATAGGTCGTAATTTAGATATATTTTTGAGATGGAAAAATGCAGTTTTACAAATGCTAGAAACGTGGCTTTCAAAGGAAAGATTGTTATCAAATAGCACACCTAGGTTCCTAACTGATGACCAAGAATTGACAGAGCAGCCATCAAGTGTTAGACAGCGTTCTAGGTTATTACATGCGGAGGGTTTAGGTCCTATAATTAACACCTCTGTTTTTTCACAATTTAGCAGTAAGAAATTACTCGTCATCCAGTTTTTTTTTTATATCAACTATGCATTTCGTTAGTTTTTCAAATTGGTATGTTTCACCGGGCCGTGAAGAAATATAGAGCTGAGTATCAACAGCATAACAGTGAAAGCTAACACCGTGTTTCCTGATGATATCTCCCAAGGGTAACATGTAAAGCGTGAAGAGTAACGGTCCTAGTACTGAGCTTTGAGGTACTCCATACTGCACTTGTGATCGATATGATACCTCTTCATTCACTGCTACAAATCAATAGCACTAATAGAGAGATACAACCACGATCAGATGATAAGAGCAGGTCATTTGTAACTCTAAGGAGAGCAGTCTCAGTACTATGATACGGTCTAAATTCTGACTGGAAATCCTCACAGATAACATTTTTCTCTAAGAAGGAATATAATTGTGAGGATACTACCTTTTCTAGTATCTTGGACAGAAAAGGGAGATTCGAGATCGGTCTGTAATTAACTAGTTGTAATTAACTTTGGGGTTAACGCCCACTTTTTTAGCCTTTTTTAAAACTGTGGTGTGTACTAACCCGTGCTGAAACAGGGGGTTCATGACCCTTTAATAACAGCCAGTTTGAAGGTTTTGGGGACATATCCTAATAACAATGAGGAATTAATAATAGTCAGAAGAGGATCTATGACTTCTGGAAGCACCTCTTTTAGGAGCTTAGATGGAATAGGGTCTAACATACATGTTGTTGGTTTAGATGATTTAACAAGTTTATATAATTCTTCCTCTCCTATAGTAGAGAATGAGTGGAACTGTTCTTCAGGGGATCTATAGTGCACTGTCTGATGTGATACTGTAGCTGACGGATGCATGGTTTCAGTTTTATCTCTAATAGTATTGATCTTAGAAATAAAGTAGTTCATAAAGTCATTACTGCTGTGCTGTTGGGAAATGTCAACACCTGTTGATGCTTTATTTTTCGTTAATTTAGCCACTGTATTGAATAAATACCTGGGGTCATGTTTGTTTTCTTCTAAAAGAGACTAAAAGTAATCAGATCTAGCAGTTTTTAATGCTTTTCTGTAGGATAGGGTACTCTTCCGCCAAGAAATATGAAATACCTCTAGTTTTGTTTTCCTCCAGCTGTGCTCCATTTTCCGGGCTGCTCTCTTTAGGGTGCGAGTGTGCTCATTACACCACGGTGTCAGACTGTTTTCCTTAACCTTACTTAAGCGTAAAGGAGCAACTGTATTTAAAATGCTGGAAAAGAGAGAGTCCATAGTTTAGTTAAAACAAAAAAAAATTGTTTTTTTGCAACAAGTACTGTATGAATCAATGAAAATGCAGTGTAAACACACAGGCGGAAGAACTAAAGCAGAAAATACAGGGCCAATGTGAACAAAGTAGGAAATTAAGCAGACTGAACACAACTGACATTAAGGATAACAATAAGGATTTTAAAAACAATGTACAACAAGAGATCACATGATATACACATATTCAGGCCCATTTAATAAAAAAGCTTTCAGACAGGAGTATTGTGTTTTCAGTATGGTCAAGAAAAGAATATATGCTGCAGATTTGTGTCAGTTACATTTGTTTTCATGCTGTTCTCATGATGTAGACTTCATTCTTGTGCCCTGCAAACAGAAAATTAAAATGCTGGAGAACAGAAATGTGTGAAACTTAAAGAAAAATAAAAACTGCATGCAAACCCTTTAAACAAAACTAATGGGTTGAAATGATGTCAAAACCCAGAATTATTCATTCCCTTGAGATTTTCTTATGGGTTTTTCAATTCATGAGTAAAATAAGGTCTGTGGTGAACATAACTTGAAGTTACTTGGATGTTTAAATGTAAAACAAACTGCACACACTCCAAATCTTGTGTAGTTCTTATTACAAACATACGCTTTTAAAAACGAACACGTTTTCAGAATGGGTGTGTAATTTATGTCGTAGGGAAAAACATCCAAATATTGTCCATTTATATTTACCATAGAATAAAAAGAATAAAAAAACGGAAGAAAAAAAACAACAAAAAAACCCATAGGAAGATCTGGAGGAACCCGTGGAGAGGATAATGACTGCAGAGGCTGTGAAACATGTCAAATGACTTTCATGACAGACAGACGCAGATTCTCCTGACTGCTTATGGTTAGAGCTCATAATAATAATAATAGGATCGGTCATAATCACTTAAAACTAATATGGACCTGTAACATCTCCATCACACCAACACTGACAGGCTAGATTATTTTTCCTCTTTTCTAGGGTTTACATGTCAACAAAGAGACTGTCTGCGTTCTTTCTGGATTATAATTACTAAGAGGTGTATAATCTGTTTTTAACACAGCTAAATGTGACGATGTGGACTTGATCAAGTCTGATCTAGTTTAAACAGGCCATCAGGAAAAACTCTGCTGCCCTCATCTGGACACAATGAACAAACACACGTTCATGTCAAATCAACTTAAGGACTTTGAAAGTATCTCAACCATCTGAAAGTCCCTAAACCCCATGTAAAAGCATCAGGCAGAATCACATATATTTCATATGTTCATCCTATATACTGCAGAGTAAGGCCAATATAAAGCCATTAAGGCATAATTAAAAATCAAAACAGGATAAAAAAATATGCAGATGAGGAAGTAACTTCCCAAATAATATGAATGTAATATATTACACAGTAAAGGTCAACACACAAAATTCATATTGCACTTGATTAAAAAATGTTGCTTATTGTTTTCAGCAAAAGACTTCAACTTTAACTTTAACAGTAATATTTATTCTTTGCACATGAAGTTGTTTTTAATCAAAAATCTTACTTACTATGGAATAGGCCAGCACATTTAATCATAGATCTTCTATCTTTTTAGACCATTTACTCGTGGTCTTTTACCTGAAGTCAACCTTTGTAATTTATTTACACAAGAAACTTTTAGAAGAATTATAAAAGGTCACACTGACGTCATCACGTAAAGAAACCATACAATATTATTGGTCAGGCATCAACCAATAAAATGGCTTCATTTGCACCCTAGCCCCACCCCCGGTTCTACTCTCTCGCATCTGCATGTACAAGTTAGTCTCAGCCTCAGACGTCATGCCCATGTGCCCATGGACTGTTGCCTGAATGTCTGATGCATACAGCACACAAAATTGGAAACACTTCAGGAGTTTCAAAGTCTGATCTGATTGGTTGAATTATACAAGATTTCCAGGATACGTGTGTGTCACATTCTTTAATGTTCAGCCTGGAAACAAAGATGCCTTTGTCGCCAAACCCCCTCATGGAAGAAGAAAGCTGTCGCGTTTACAACTGTGACGATGAGCACTTAGCACGATCAACTAAGCACAGGATTTTCAAAAGTATGTGAAACATGTAAAGATCGCAGCATAGAATCTTTAAAATAGGTCCAAGAGTTTTACACAAAGGTTCCCAGACCTTCTGCCGTCGGTCTGAAGGTCTGGCTATGCAGAACTATGAACAAGTGCACAAGTGAGTTTTGCATTTACAGACTGTTAGCAGTTTGGATTTTTGGATTAGAAATCAATAATCCACATTTATTAAGAACCAAACAATTACTGAACTAATGCTGCATGGATTGTTAGAAAGCTAACAAAAGGAAGTGGCCGCAGCATAATGTTAGTTACATTTACACACAGTTTCTTTCAAAGCTGTAGTTACTGGAGTTGAATATCTGTGGTAAAAGGGTTTTAAGGCAGTAATAAAACAATGATACAAAGAATCTCCTCTCTATCACACACTCACCTTTAATCTAGGGTTAGTCTTTCAGTGGAGACGAAATGCTAATAAACCAGTGACTCATCATATTCACTAACAACAGACCAAGATCTTCCTCAGAACTCAATATCACCAAAAGTTTCTAAAAAGGTGAAGAAAGAGCCGCTCAAAGGCTTCAGAGCTCATCGCTGAAATTAAATGACAAACAACAAATGATTAAATGAACAATCAGTCAAATTACTCTCTCCAGATCAGCTCAACTGAGGATGTTTTTTTTCTAACCAATTAGTCTAAACAAACAATCCAGATGCGTGTCAGAGCGCATTACAACCCAACTCAATGCTGACCGCCAGGTTGACCTCCCAAACACACAATCAACCGCCCACACTCATTTCACACTGCCAATTAATGACAGAGACACACACACACACACACACATACATCAACATGAAGACACACCACAGGCGAACCCAAACTGTAGTGCACAAATGTCTCTGAAGAAAGGTTTGGTCAGATTTAACTAGAAACACATTTGGACACAAACTGCAGCTAACACACACACACACACACAGGACCTGGTTCTGGATGGGTTAGTGAAGAACTCTTCAAGCTCTCTCTGCTTAAGCGCTCCATTTGTTGCCATGGCAACAGCACCTTTCCTGGCAAAAGTTCTGGCTCAAACCGCTCTCAGCCTCCATTTGTTTAACATATGAAACAAAAAACACAGCAATCCCAAGGTGCAACAGCTGACCCTTTTTAGGTCATTCTACTGCCAGTAAAAATAAACACAAATCAATTTAGCGGGGCATGTCAGCATATATCTGAGCATTTATTGATTCCTTTTGCAGTGTAAGCTTGAGGGCACAAGAGATTCTTGTTTTTAAAATGATTGAACTATGGAATGAGTTGAAACAGCATTTGAGTATTCACTGTATAAGTGTTCACTGCTCCAGGATGGCTGCCGGTCTCATTCTGTCCTGAGGGGGTTTTAAGGCTCTGGCCCTGCGTTACTCAATCAAATAGCGGTTTATTACTTGTAAACTTCATAGACACAACAGATGGACTGTGCTTTGTGGTAACAAATAAAGGCTACTAGAAATTTAAGTTTATGCCTCTTGTATTGTAGGTTAGGCCAGGGACACTCTGAAGATACTCTAGGATACTGGCATAGATCCTCTTCATCCAATTCATCATCATCATTAGGACATGTCCCAAAAAACTTCAAACTGGCTGTTATTAATACTCTCATTAAAAAAAAACACATACAGCTTGATCCTGGAGAATTAGTTCATTACAGACCAATCTCAAATCTCCCTTTTCTGTTAAAGACACTAGAAAAGGCAGTATCCTCTCAGCTATATTCCTTCTTGGAGAGAAATGGTATCTGTGAGGATTTCCAGTCAGGATTTAGACCGTATCATAGTACTGAGACTGCTCTCCTTAGAGTTACAAATGACCTGCTTTTATCATCTGATCGTGGTTGTATCTCTCTATTAGTGCTACTAGATCTTAGTGCTGCATTCAACACTATCGACCACATTCTTTTTAGTAGACTACAAAATTATGTTGGCATTAGTGGAATTGCATAGTCATGGTTCAAATCTTACTTATCCGACCGCAATCAATTCGTAGCAGTGAATGAAGAGGTATCATATCAATCACAAGTACAGTATGGAATACCTCAAGGCTCAGTACTAGGACCGTTGCTTTTCATACTTTACATGTTACCCTTGGGAGATATCATCAAGATACATGGTGTTAGCTTTCACTGTTATGTTGAGGATACTCGGCTCTATATTTCTTTGTGGCCTGACAAAACATACAAATTTACAAAACTAATGGAATGCATAGCTGATATAAAAAAAACTGGATGACTAGTAATTTCTTATTGTTAATTTCTGAAAAATCAGTTAATTAATCATGTTAATTGTCAGAACAAAACTGTATAACACTTGATGGCAGTGAAGTCAATTCATTATCGGTTAGAAACCTAGGTGTGCTATTTGATAGCAATCTTTCTTTGAAATACATTTTCTAGTATTTGTAAAACCAAATTTTTCCATCTTAAAAATATATCTAAATTACAACTTATTCTCTCAATGGCACATGCAGAAATGTTAATTAACCTCAAGTTTAGATTATTGTAATGCTTTATTGGGTGGCTGTTCTGCATGCTTAAAAAACAAACTCCAGTTGATCCAAAATGCAGCAGCTGGAGTTCTTACTAGAACCAGGAAGTACGACCACATTAGCCCGGTTCTGTCAACTCTGCACTGGCTCGCTGTATTAATTAGGTCAGCCGGAACTGGAAAGATTTCCCATAACACCCAATGTACTCGCTACAACGTAAGAAGAATGGCGTCTACGCTAATATTAGTCTGTTTCAGTCTTATTCCAAGGTCACCATAGCCATATGGATCCAGTCCGTATCCAGTCCAGATGGTGGATCAGCACCTAGAGATGACATCTACAGCCCTGAATGTCAGCGGAGACCATGTCAACTAGATGAACCCTAGTGACCATTGGCACAAGACGATGAGAACCAGATGAGTCCTCTGCTCAATCTGACATGCAATGCAGCCAGCAATTAAACCACGCCATGCTGGTTTTGTCAGGCCAGAGAAGAACTGGCCCCCCGACTGAGCCTGGTTTCTCCAAAGGTTTTTTTTTCTCTCCATTTCTGTCACCGATGGAGTTTCGGTTCCTTGCCACTGTCACCTTTGGCTTGCTTAGTTGGTGACACAATTTCTGGCAACATGTTGACTTGACTGCACAGACTATTGGAAGAGAACTAAACTGAACTGGGGTGCGTTTCCCGTACAACTACGTAACTTGCTGATTAACCATCAAAGTACGTTGTTGTTGAAACAAACTAGCTAGTTATGACTGTTTCCCGAACACGGTCGCATCTCCATCGTTTGAACCACGTTAGTTCAACAACATAGGGCCATTGTTAATGACGTCATATGCATGTGGTGGAGTAATAACTTCTGCTATTTAACAGATTACACGTCTCTAAGATACTGCTGTATTGAACGTGGTACCTCATGACTAATTTAAAAAAATTTTCCCTGTCATTTTCCTTTATTTGATGTTTGATTCATTGCCGGTTCCCTCTTACGTCATACTCCGGGGTTTCCTTAGGTATTTGTGCACATGCGCACTCTCCAAAAATGGCACTTTTAGAGGACGCGCAAAAATACATAATTAAAATGCATTTATATTTAGATAGAATAGAATATATAGATTGTACTGCATGTTAGATTGCTTATTGTGCCCAAGAGCATATTTATTTAAGCCCATATCCCTTGCTAACAAGAAAGTATTCTTCTAACCACAGGTCGAGAGCTGTAGTTCCAAACACGTATGTTTGCAAATGTTCGTTTGAACTATGGTTTGGGGAAACACTGAATCATTGAACTATGTTGGTAACGATGGAACTTGCAACCATAGTTGGCTAACGATGCTTTTGGGAAACGCACCCCTGGATGATGACATCTCAAAGAACTGACTTTAACTGATGAGCTGACTTTTCTATCATCCTCTTGATGATTTTGTTAAACGGATGAGTGGATGATGACATCTCAAAGAACTGACTTTAACTGATGAGGTGTGTGTGCACTTCGGATGGGTTAAATGCAGAGCACTAATTCTGAGTATGGGTCACCATACTTGGCTGAATGTCACGTCACTTTTCACTCACTCACTCTTACATTATCAGCACACATTTTTCCTGTTTAACACTGTAAAGCTGATTTGACACAATCTGTATTGTATAAAGTGCTTTGTAAATAAAGGTCAAAAAAATAAAAAAGTGAAGGAACGACAAATGCACAATGCAAGGACAGACCTGCCAGAGACCGACATACGGAACAGAACATGAACTCAGTCAACAGGACAGACTCTGGGGTCTGCTTTTATAACACTGACAAATCATCGTTCTGAATTATTTTCAAGATGCTAAACATCAAGTTTTTGTGTATCCTAAAGTAGCTCTGCGATTGCGATGAAGGCGTCTCTCTTTCCGACAGCAGCAGGGACAGTTTGCAGAGGCGTCGACTCATGACTATTCATCAGCACTCGGATCTCACCAGAATATTCAAATGACACCACTGATATTCTCAACACACTGATCTCTCCACACTTATGGAAGCTTTTGAGTGAGTTAGAGTAAAGAGAGAGGTACAGAATAAAAAAAGATGGAGAGAGCTCCAGCTGCTGTCATCCTCCTCCATCAGCGCTGGAGTGGGATGCGGCTGTGAGGTGGTGTGTGGTGGGGGAGACCAGTGGAGGATAAAGGAGATGCCCACTCACACATGAGTCACAGTGGCAGAAGAAATGACACAAACACACAGAAGCAGCTGCTGTAGTGTAAGGGAAGGTCACCAACACTGTGACTTCAAGATGCATTCACTTAAAAGAACCTGAAAGAATTGTGCCAAGGCAAGACACTGTGGCCTTCGTTGCGGTCAGCCGTCACCTCTCACAAACCTCACAGCAATCACCGGTGGCCCACGCACTCGCCCACACGCTCCAGTGCTGCATGATGCCCTGCGGCCCCACATAGATTCTCACTGCTTAACTGTATTAAGTAACCTTGAGGTAAAAATGCACAAGAAGAGTTCTTTTACTATCAGTGATGAATTTACAGCAATAGGCAAGTCATACAGACACTAGCTCCAAAGCGTTTATACATAAAACTGACAGGAAAAAAGGTGACCGTCATCATCTGATCAGTTTCATGCTGAATTTGGGCCATCACCAGATTTGGAAACATAACCGGTAATCTCCGTAAACATGTTTGTATCAGCAGAAAGAAGCACAAAAGCAATTGTGAGTGTTTGCAGGGATCTGCCCGCACCGACGACAACCTCAGCAACATGCTAACGCTGCTCTTCCCGAGCTGCTCTTTTCTGACCCGTCCAGCATTTATGCGCATGAGCTCTGAAGAAAGTCCAGCAGAAGTCTTTTGCCTGTGGGTTTGGACAGGTTCATCATCAGCACTCATTGGGACCAGCATTTGTCCTTCTGAGCTGCACTTCATCGTTTACACTACTCTGCGTTGCCATGGTTTCTGCAGTAATCTTTGTGTGAGACCTGAAGCTTCCTGCCACTCAAGGTCACGGCTCGACAAAGGCATGAGTCCCGGCGGATGACAAACCTCCCATTCAGCACAGCGTGCCACATCTGAGCTATAATTGCAGTTAAAACAGGCTCTGAGCCTCTGAAAGGCCAGATTCACAGACTGAACTGCTGCTCCTGCAGTGAGCAGAGGAACAGATTTGGTCTCTGGTCGATGTGGGGATGTGAACTGGCCGAACCCACGGTTCATGTCAGCGAGGTGAATTCTGAATATTGTTTCTACTCTTCTCTGTGTGTCAGTAGTTTGTTGGGATGAATAAAGTGAGAGCATCGCACCTCTCATTCTCTACAGCGAGGCAGTGATGGGCTTCCTGCCAGCAAACACCCACACAATCCTGTATAATTCCTCACTCAAACACTCAAATTTACCGAAACCTACAAAGCTACAGTCTAAAGTCAGACCCTGCAAAAAAAATGAAATCGGGTCATATTGAAAAACATTAAGCATTTAATTAAGTAATATCAGTATAATTCAATTATACCAACTGTTAATTTGAGTAAAATAACAGTAACATTATATTGCTAGCACATAGGAATGATATTAACTAAAAAAAAGGACGTCTTTTCACAATAATGTTAATTTCAGTCATGCTTTTATTATTTGTATTAATTTAATTTTTTGCTCATATTTTTGTGGTTAGCATGACTACTATATTTGTGTCACTCTAAAAGGAAATTTGTTTAGTTGTTTTTCTGGTCCAATCAGAGCGATGCTTCAGCGATTGTGTACTTTGTGTTTATTGTGTTGTTTTGCCTCTACAGCAGACTGAAGCGTGAGTCAGGTTCACATGACGCCTACACAGTCGCCCACACAGACACCCACGGGCCGTATGCACACACACACACACACACACACGCTCACCCACTGCACCCTTCAGCCGTGTGAGGAGCCCTGCGTCCATCACAACAGCAATAACAACCATCAAAACCTCCAGCAGAAACAGAATCACAGTAAAATGCTGTTCCCACAATCTACAGAAATCACATTCAGAGAGGAGTCTGTGCTCTGATGCCTCCAGATGCAAGAGCAGGTGTACATGTGACAACAGATCCCATCCCAATTTCTGCTCTTATATTGTGCGTCTTCATGTCTGAAAGCTCTGCCTGCGTGGTGCCTGTCGCTCTCCCATTATATCAGGGTTGCTGGTAATTATTTAAAAGCAAGTCTAAGTTGACTAGTTCTTCTCTGCAGTCTGAAGTGTGGAGTGACACACATTCTTTCTTCATCTCCCACTCACATTTTAATCTGCTAACCAGCACCAGTATGCTAATAAACGCCACCGCTGGTGTGTCGCACTAAATGGACATCGGTGATACTTTTGAGACAAATTTCACATTAAGAATTGAACTGGTTTGACATGCGATCCGAATCAGTTTGGGTTAATGCCTGAAATGAGACACAGAAGATGTTCTGCATTTGATGAACCCAAAGATCTGTGTTCAGTTCAGCTCTTACTAGGGCTGAAAAGAGAATCTGTTCTCTTACCGCGACTGCTTTATTTAGTCCTGCGGCAAAACATGCTCGCTGCTGGCAGGCTGAAGGCGGTGCAAGTAAAACAGAAGCACTTAATTTATTCTAATTTGATTTGACCTTGATGATCTTGACACTTCGTAACGCTGCTCAGTTTAAAGAAAGAATGGATGCCAAGTCAGATATCGAAGGGCTACAGACAAAGTCAGCGATTAGACACGACCCGGTGTAACGTTCACCAAAACGCGTTAAAGCCCATGTAAGATAATGCCTCTATTAATTAGTGGAGGGTGAAACATAATTAGCTTGGGCC
This sequence comes from Cyprinus carpio, assembly GCF_018340385.1. NCBI lineage: Eukaryota > Metazoa > Chordata > Actinopteri > Cypriniformes > Cyprinidae > Cyprinus > Cyprinus carpio. Next base: position 31,371,912 of record NC_056577.1, on the reverse strand, counting down.
GTCGCCGGCACGGCTCCATTAGACGGGCGATGTAGGAATGGAAGTGCTCTCGTGGGCGGCTGTCGGTGTAAATGTGCTGTTTTATATGTATGCTGAGTGTGAGTGTGTGTGAATCAGGCTATTTGTGAGTGTGTTGGGGGGCTGAGAGCCCTTGAGAGAGTGTGTAGGCAGGGGTCCACACACACACACACACACACACACACACACGGGGGTGGAGAGGTATATGGTTCACCACCTGCCGATTGATCACTTGTGTGAATAAGAGAGAAAGAGACGGTGTGTGTGTGTGTGTGTGTGTGTGCGAGAGAGAGAGAGAGAGAGATGCTTGATAGAACGAGTGATTTTATATCACAGTGACAAATACGTCTGCATGTCGAATGCAGCTCACTTCAGATCATGCTAGCGAAGGAAAAGAATAGGAAAAATAACAGAGGACAGTGAAAGAAAGAAGAAAATGTGGAAAATAAATGAAACATGTTAGTGCTGACGACTCAGGTAAGACCCTTTATCTGTGTGTGATATGCATTTACTCTTTAATTCAATAATCTGTGTTTACATCACTCAATATGAGACTTCATGAAGTCTTGCTTCCAAAGACAGGAACAGGAAACACTGCAAGAGACTGAAATCGCTCAGATTAATGAGTGGATTTATGGGTCTGAAGATGGACTGACTGATCATGAGCTGATGGACGGAGAGCAGGAAAGTGACTCTGTGTAACTTCACAATTACAGCTGAAGAGCCAGAAATCTGATGATCTGAGAGAAACCAGCTCTGAAATCACTCCAGATCAAATCACTGACCTGTATATCGACTATATTGCAATCATATGAATATGTAACCAGACTGTGCGCGCTGCTGAAGGAGTTTAAACTCGTGTTTCTCTCTAGTTTCAGCAGCAGAAGTTCGAGGGGGAAACAGGCGCGTTCACGTGAACAAAGGTGAGTGTTCATATCATTCTGTTCGTCGCTCAAATCCGCTTCATCTTCTGTGTATCATTATTATTCATTACTCAAAGACAATGACAATATCACGGGCGCGCGGATGATCAAGCAGCTTTATGAAGATTTCTGAAGTCGCAGCACTTCTGTAGAAGCAGAGCGTTCGGTGAAACTCGCCGTTAACGGAGAACACGGTCGCGCGCGTAATGTCTAGTCTCGTGCACTAACTAGCTTTTGACATCTAAGCCATCTGGATGTTTAGGAGAATGAGAATCAGAGACGTTTCATGCTGATTCAGTGTAAAACGATACGGTTTTACAGCGTGACCGTGCTTCTTATCAATACAGTTAGGCATTTATGAAAAAATTATTAAACCAGCCTCAATTACAGCCTGTCTTCATGCAGAAGGTCTTTCCATTCTTCACACAGGTTGTGGTGTCTTATACATTAAAAAAAAAAAAAAAAATTGTTGCGTCAAATCAGCATCTCATGCCTTATTTTAAGCAGATTCTTCTAAAGAAACATTTTATCAGAATGACCGATGCATTTACTGCACCAGTGATTGGCAAAGTAGGATTATTTCGTCGACATGGCCAGCCGTTAATGCTGTTTTCTTACTGTAACAATTCAATAGATGAAAATCAGTTTAAAGCGTTCAGTGGCCTCAGTCAGGGGCCGGACCATTCTCTTTAATGTGGGCCGGTCAGATTTTATTTATTTATTAATAAATTGTTTTTACAGGCCAACAGTACCTATATAGGACGGTTTTTTATCGCTTGCACGATTTGGCGGATGTGGAGCACCGGGAGTTTCCCCGCTGGTCCGCTGCACACTGTGGGTCAGGCATTGCGTAAATATATATAAAGATAGTAAACATATCCGTCCGTCGGCACAGATGAATGACCACTTGAGTCACAAATTGTAATTAATTTAGCGCGTTCTGGATCAGTGCAGCGGCTCAAAAGCGCTCCTCAATGTCAAAATGTTTGAAATAACCAATCAAATCGAAGAAGGCGGGATTTACTGTTCACAGACGCTGAGCTGCGCGAGAGAGGTAAGACAAGCAGCTGAACATGAGACAATTCAGCAATATTTGCCAGCTGTTTACGATAAAAAAAGAAGAAGTTAATTTCTTATTGCCATTTACGTTATTCGTCACAACATAAGATAAGAGTGAATGTTTGTAAATCTCTATCCAGGCTTTCTTCTGTAATTTCACGTGTCTAAGAAAAAAAACAAAAAAACAATAACACTTAGGCGTAACATAATTCTCAAACTTACTCTAGAACATTGCAAAACTGAAAAAAGTGCCGTTATTAGGAAAGTGACATATAGGCTATAATAAAAGTACAATTTACAATTTCACATGCATTAGCCTATTTTATATACACGGTCAAATGGTTGAAATAATTTTTATTTATTTATTTTTTGACAGAAGGCTAAATTTATGTGATAAAAAACACAGTAAAAAAATAATATGAAATATTACACTTATAAATAGTGGTTTTCTGTTAAAGATATTTTAAACTAATTTATTTCTGTGATGCGCAGCTGTATTTTCAGCATCATTACTCCAGTCTTCAGTGTCTCATGATCTTCAGAAATCATTCTAATATGATGATTTGCTGCTTAATCATTATCAGTTATGATTTGTGATCAATTATTACTAATGGTTCTTATTATTATCAATAGCCTACTGAAAACTGTTTTTGTTGAATATTTTTGTGGAAACTGATACTTTAATTTTTTCAGGATTATTTGATGCATACAAAGTTAAAGAACAGCACTTATTTGAAATATAAATAATTTGTAATAAGTATAAATATATTAAATGTCACTTAAATCAATTTAATGCAACCTTATTGAATATATATATATATATATATATATATATATATATATATATATATATATATATATATATATATATATATATATATATATATATATATATATATAAATATAAAGTAGTTGTGTCGAATATATATATATATATATATACCCTAAGACTGAATGGTAATGTAATCACATTTTCCATAAAAATATGAACCAGCACAACTGTTTTCAACTTTGATAATAATCAATTCTGTGCTGTAAGAAATATTACAGCATATTAGAATGATTCCTGAAGGACCAATAGAAAGGCACCATAAAAACAGTCCACATTCTGCACTACATTCCAAGACTTCTAGAGCAGAGCATTGTGTCATATGGACGGATTATGGTAGGCATTTAACTTTAGTAATATTAAACTGTCCCTCTAAAAGAGATGTGTTAAAATTCTTCTAAATTATTTACTATTTGTCAAATACACCAGGAACGACCAATTATAATTGAAAGAAGTATGCCAGTCATTCATTAATGTTAATAAGAATGTCATAGCATTTTATTTCTGTATTGTGTTATATTTTTATGTTAGTAAGTGGTGTTAAAAATTGCTCTAATGAGTGGGTTTATGGTGTGGTGCCTCTCTCTCTGTGCCCCTGGCCTCAATGCATTCATTAATAGCAGTTAATGTCATTTATGACGAATGTTTGACTCACTGAAATCTGACGCTCTTGATTTTCTGAACATGTTCCCCAGATTTATTTATAAGCAAGCTTTATGGAGCAGACAAGAATATATATATATATATATATATATGATTGTATATCAAATGATTGTTTACGACCAACCTGGGATAACAATACAAGTTTTTGATTTCCCACCACTTGAAATAGTGACCACAAAAGGCCACTCAAGACATATTAGTGCACACTATGCATCTCTGCAAATATATTTGACATAAACACACACAGACGCTGTCGCCCACACAGAGAGTCATGGGTGTACAGGAGCCAAGCAGCATGGTAGGAATTTTACAGACAGAAGCAGCCATTAGCATGAAATCACAGGAGACATTTTGTAGACGTTTGCAAAAACCACCGAACAGACATAAACTAATTTAACCAGTACTACAGCGTGACTGACTGATTAAGCTTTAAAGTGCGAGATCTCATGCAGTTACAGCTGAAGGGTGTTTGTCAGACTGGGTAACCTCCACAAGTGTCTTTTTGCTCTTATAAAACAGTTTCTACATAATAAAGTATGAAGGGAATATTGCTGAAAACTTGATGTAGTGAATCAGATTGAGTGTGACTGCATTGAAGGATTGGAAACGGCTGTTTTCTAATGAATCAGCATGCTCTACTCTGCTTCCTTTATTTGAATAATGTTTTAATTCACTTCTCGTTTGTATACGAGGAGTTTCTACAGCACATGACATTCCTTTGTTTCTCAATGAATGAGGCCTCTGACCTTCCCATTGAGAAAAAGACACAGTAAGCTCCGCCCCGCTGACACGATTGGTCAGAATGAAGAGGCACCGCCCACCTGAGCTCCCGCCTCTCTTTAAAGGGGTCAGACCGGCAACATGTGACTCGATTACAGCGTGGGAGTAAAAAGGTGAAAGAAGAACAGATCAGGAATGAGGGGAAACTGGAGGAGAGGAACAAAAGAAAGAGAGAAAGGAGGAGATATAATGAAGGCAGACGAGATGTGCTGGACGAATGTGAGTACTGCTACATTTTGCAAAGTCATCATGGTTTTATTGTGCCAGGCAGAGACAATGTGACACATTACTGTGATGGAAAAACAGAGAAACAGGATAAAGTGTGGTGAAGTATTTAATGTAGAGCGAAAGATATTGTGTGTTGCTGAGAAAACACGAGTGGACTGATAGTGGTCCGGTCTGACGGCACCCTTTGAAGCAGATTACTCATTAAACTCAAGATGGATGCCGACAAAGACTAACCTTAACCTGCTTCTTCATGCTTTCATTCTAGCACAGCTTCCCCGACAGACCTCCACACTCCAGACCGGATTCACTGGGAAGGAACACGCGAAGTGGAAAACAGGAGGTTTGCAAACAGGTATCTCATGTCACGTTTGATTGTGCAATTGTTTGCCGACTCAAGATAGCAGCGAGGAACAGGTTTATGGTCAGAGAGAGAAAGAGTGAGAGACAGACTGGGAAGAAGAGAAACGAGAGCAAAGTGAGGAACAGAAAGAATCCGCTTTACCATCCTCCTGACAGACGACAAGAAGCAACCCTTACCCTTGTGTTTTGTGAGTGCCAGTCCGTTCAAAGAAGTTGTGAAATATCAGCTTCCACAGCAGACGCTCACCTGACGGACTGAAGGATCTCGTGTTTACCCATCACACCTGAAAGATCCAGAGACATTATTCAGCAGTCTCATAAAGCTCACGAGTAGTTTTGACATGTACCGATGTCCTGCAGTCGACAGACTAAACTCTACCATCTAGAAACCATTTTAAATTAGCAACAAATTCTCATATATTTATCATTTATGCGGTTTTAATGTGCTCATATTTTTTGAGGGATACACAAAATATCTGGGCTCTTCAGTAAATGGCAGCTAAAGCAAATATGTTCATGCACATCAATCTCAGTTTTCAGTAACTGTAAGCAGTCTCTGAGACGTCGCCATTGTGTTTGTCCTTGCTCTCTGTGTAATGAAGGAAAGTCAGAGCAAGAGCATGTGGGTGAAGGGTGACGCATGCTTTTATGAATGGGCTGCTGGAACGAGCGCTCTGATTGGTCAGACCCACATCTCTGTGTCTGTAGTGAAATACGACACCACAGCGTTACCACTGCTGCTTTTATTACCCATTAAAACAAAGCTGAAAGATGCATGTCTACTTCCCTGAAAGAGAAGTGTTTTCCTGCTCAGAGTCTTGAAACACGGTCAGAGTTCTTGATCCCTGTACGTCCAGGAAAAGCATGCGACCGCATCTGTGCTCAAGAGTTAGTCAACAACAGCAGCTGTCACACACTGACTAAAGAAAGAGAGAGAGACACGAAAGGGAGCTTGTACCCACTTTCACTCCTTTACCTAGAGCTTAAACACTTCCTGTTCTGTCCTCTCACATTTCCAGAGGTCACACACAGGTCATCACAGAGGAGGAGACGAGAGCGCGTCCTGTATCAAACATCACGTGAGTGATTATGACAGACCTACTGATGTGCAAAGCATTTAGTGAAGGACAGCAGAGATGACGGCAGCGTCACGCTCACTGACTTCCAGATCTCTTCCTGCCAAATCATGGAAAACTTGAGTCACGTGACATCACGGAAACAGGAGATGCCGAGTGGAAAAAATGTGTCACACGTCAGTCATGTGACAGAAAGAGAAGGACAGCATGACGAGGTCAAGCGATCGTCATCACTGATAACTCAACATTATCAGTGCATTTGCTTCTAGGTGCAGCGTGACGTCTCCCACCCTGCTGAAAACCTGCTGATTCGACCGGAGCCGTGTGTTTGTGACATGAACACGAGTCAGCGCTCCTAATCTGATCACTTTAAACATGGAGCTCCCATCCTGTTTAACTTTCCATCGGCGGTCCCTGAGGCTGCGGCGTCTGTTTGAACTCTTTTTCCAGGCCACATCTGCCCCTTACACTCACTTCCAGGCTATTATACACTCGTCTGAGTTAAATGCACCTGTGTTGGTGCATCACATACATTCATGAAGTCATCTCCCTTCACAGGACAGACGACACATTTGTATCAGGGATGTCCATGAGATCATGTCAGGTTATTAACCCAGTTGTCTACCTTCTGTCTAGGCTGCAGCACTGGAGCAGAGCTGCATGGAGGCGCCCATCCTTCGCTCAGTGGTCAGTGTAGGTCCTGTTCGGCCGCCAGCAGCTACATCTGGCTACTGGGTCTCTGATGGCTGTCGTTCTGTGATCGAGCAGCGCTTCACAACACTACAGCTAAAGCCAGAGCCACGGAGGAAAGCAAGACTGATGTGGTTTTGAACCTGGCATACAGTGTAGAGATCTGTGTTTGTCAAATTACAGCTACATTGTCTGCTGGGTTTCAGAGCCGCTTCATAACGCCGGAGGCTTTTAGTTAGGAAACGTTTCACACAGTGTCAGTCTTCAAGTGATTCAATAAAGCCTAAACATGTTCACTCTGTCTAAAGAGCCATTTGTCAATAATTCCATTTAAAGACAAGAATATATCAATAGACCGTTCAGTGTCCACCTGATTGAGCGCCGTACGTCTTTATAAACTGCCTTCTGCATTGTGTTATCAGCTCACATGTACAAATATGATACCAGAGTGTTTCAACGACACACACACACACAGTTACAAACACACACACACACACAGTTACAAACACACACACACACAGTTACAAACACACACACGAGCAGCAGATTCAGAAGGATGACCAAGTTCTCTAGCTGATGAATGCAGTTACTTTAGAGGAAGCTCTTTAGCTTCAGCTTTCCATTAAACGACGCATTGTGAAAAAGACAAATAACGGCGAAAGAAGACAAGAGATTCTTGCATAACAAGAGGCCATCACTAACCACATGTCAGAAAAAAGACTATTCAAAGACGGAACCACGATCAAGTGGCCCCTGAACCACAAGACTTCTGGAGGAAGGGCTTCTCACGCGTCAGGTGCATTAGTTTGAGCAAATGAGGAACATGCGCTCCATGCAGCATTGAACCAGCAGACACGTTTGACGTAAACAATGAGTCCATTTGTAAATGTTTGAGAGGACGATGAACTTCAACCTTTCCAGAGGTTTCAAAAGGCCAATAGTAGCCAACCTCAGGAATCTGGACAGACATAAATCACTGTACAGAGAGTTAGTGAACGGAGAAACAGTGCTAACCTTTTAGCATGGCTGCAGGTCTTACCAGCAACAGCAGAAATGTCAGGGGAATGTGTCACTGTGTACAATAATGTTTTCATAAAGATTTAAGAGGCTAAGAGAAGGATTTTCACGTATCGGCACATATTCAATACAAGCGCATGAAAATGTTGACAACTTGTTTAATAACTCATAAAACATTCGTCAAACAATAAAACAATTTTATAGTTTCTGTACAATGCTTACTAAGCAGTTTAATTCTATATAGAAAAATGCAGGAGTAGTTTAAATGACCAAACTCCTTCAAATTTAATGGCAGGTACTCTGGGAAAAATAACAGCATTCCATCCACAAATATCTTCAAGCAATAAATATGTATTTATAAATAGTGTAAATGTACATCAGGATTAGAAACAAAAGAGGAAGGAAAACAAAAAACAGACAATTTATTCCTTACTCTATGTGCAACCCATTTTTCTTTGTGACTTGGCTGTTATGTTTTTTCCACAATTTTTTCCTTTTTCTTACCTAAGAAACAAAATATCGAACATGGTGTCAAAAGAACGAGACCAGTAAAACAAAAGCTGTAAAAAATTATATATCACCTAATTTTTCACATTACAAATTTTTTATTTAATTTTTTTTTTGTAGATTTTGCCATCCAAAGTCGTCGTAAAATCGCTATCTACCATACAAAAAGCTAGGCTAGCGCTCCTTCGTGAAGGCGAACCCTTGAGACACAAGGAAAGAGATTCCAGGTTTCAGCATGTTAACAAAATACAAAAAGAACGTCTCAAGTCAGTAGTCTGTAAGTGACGATGCCAGTTGTGACAGACAATATGTACAAAACGAGTTTTCCCATAATATCCTCCCCAGGTGTTGTGATTAGTTTCTCACGTGAAGCAGAGGCGAGCGGCCCGTTCAGGAAGAGGTGCGTAGAGAGGAAGTTCGCTCACTACCCCCTGCAGGCCACAGTCACACACTGCAGTTTATAAACAGGTTGCATAGACCACAGCCACTCGAGTGGACGGTCCCGTGCTCTCCGATGGTCACCAGCCACGCGAGAGACGAGCACGACTGTCCTGAATATCAGAAATGGTCCGTGAAGAGAGTTCCTGTAATGCGATATTCTCCACATGTACGGCGTCTTACTGTCAAGATGCAGACGAATGCAGAGCAGGAGCCTACAAAACACAAGGTGAGCGCAGAGCGTTATTCATTCAGCTCATTTCATGATTCACACACACACACACACACACACACACACACACACAGAAGCCATGTGACGTCTCCGTTCAAACCATCACTAGACAAGCTGCTGTTTGAGCAAAAGGACACACGCTGGTACATGAACAACACATTCAGTCAAATAAAACGACTTACTAATGAGAACTGGTCGTAAACCTGCATGAGGTCCTCCATCCTGTACTGCTGCAGCACCACGAAACCGTCGAGGTCACTGCTGGCCTTCCGAGCGCAATCCTGACACTGAACCACGCAGGACTTCCTGGAGTAACTTTCGCTCGTCACAAAGAGAAGGTTAAACACCTCCACCTGGAATAGTTCAGCACAGGTGATCTCAGCACAGCGTCCGGTGAGAACGACCAGTTGTTCTGCTGAAGAGTCCAGCACTCACCTCACAGATGCTGCAGTAATGGGCCGGCTCGTCTCGGCTTCTTCTGTGCCAGATCGTCTCCTTCCCAGCAGCCACCAGCGCCTCTTTAACCGTCTGACACTGCTTGAGCGTCCGCAGCAAACAGAACCTGTGAACCGGAGACATGCATTACCATTCCATCCAGATCAGAGGAGACGAGACAAAGGGAGACACATCGGTCGAGGAAACGTCACACTCACTTGATCATCTCAAACAGCTTGTGGTCGGACACTTTAATGTTCCTCGCCATGTTCCAGGACAGATGCACCATGGGAACCATAGATTTGACGCTCTGGAGTTTGTTCCACTCGTAACGCTCGACGGCCAGCTTGTACTGATACGCTGCAGGAAGTACAAACACACCAATCACAAACAATGCAAACAGACACGCTGAACATCTACGCATGAGCTCATGTCCTGCTGAGGGTCGCACCGGTCAGAGGGCCCACGTTCCACCAGATGTTATTGCACCAGCCGATGGCCTGACCCCAGTGCACCGTCCCCGTGTTCAGCCACACCAGGTCTCCAGGCCGCTGGATGAAGCGGTACACCGGCACGCTAGCCTCGTACAGATCCTCCAGATTCGGCCACCACGAGCCCTTCAGGAAGTTGATGTTGTTCCTGTAAAAGAGACACTTGCTTATTATTAAACAGACGTGATTTAAGATCCGTTACGTGATTTAATGAAACATTCACGAGAGCCGTGCAGCTTTGAAGCGACACACGAACGTCACGTACTTCTCACAGAACTCGCTCATCACGCCCCAGTACGGCTCCGGCACGGCAAACCACTCGCAGTCGCCCGGCCCGATGTTGATGTTGACCGCACAGAAGTTATTGTGCTCCTGATGCCCTAAATATGAACGGAGAGATCACGTGACCTGCTGCGACAGATTCATTACACTGCGCTTCTGAAGCGTCACAATAACGGCAGCGCCTCACCTGGAGTTCTGCTGCCCGGGACTTTCATGAAGAGCTGGACCGTGTTCATACCCAGAATGCTGTGGCCCACGTGACTCAGCAGGTTCCCGGCGGACACCACACGCGCAAACGCAGGCAGCTTACTCAGTTCCTGCAGCTGCAGCTTCCACCTGCAGGGGGCAGCACAGTCAGCTTCATTTAACTAGCAGACTCACAGTACACTGAGCTGCAGATGTACTAGTTTACTCTTCCCTCACTAACATGAGCCTCTTAAACTGCATTCAGAGACACATTAAACTCAGAAACTGGCCTTTGTTCTCAGTATGAAATCCCTGCGTGCAAATACAAACACTCGACTTTTCACAATATACACAATCTGCAATAAGGAAAATACATGAGACTCACTTCTTTTCATCAGAGACATCAATGTTAGTCCCAAACTTGACTTGTCTGAAAGGAGCTTTCCGCCTCCTGGAAACACTGAGCAGAAGGGAGAGAGTGAGCGCAGGTTTACGTCAGCGCAGCTGAAGCATGTTAGACACGTGACACTCACGCTTCTGATGACATCATCTCAGAGTCTGACAGCTCTTTCTGGCTCTTCTTCTCATTCTCTTCCTGAAAGCGCACAAACACAGCAGTTTGATATGCAAAATACCACACGTAACCCATGACTGCGCTAAGGCTAATTAACTACGATCTGACACGCGTCTCACCCGCAGAGACTCCTGGAAGGACGCGGCCTGGTACTGTGCGTATTTGGCGATGGTGGTGTATGAGCGGCTGCTCTCGCAGCGCCACTGTTTCCTCTGACCGCTGGCGTCCCAGTTCTCATCGGCCGGCTGACACAGCTGCGTCCGCACCTCCACCAGGTGCTCTGGGTTTGCTTCTACTAGTGTCTTCGTGGAGAACAGGCCCAGATCTTCAGAGACAGAGAATACGAACATGATCCCAGACCCTACAAGTGTTCTCAAATACACGTCCAGAGAACACCTGTCCAGATCACACAAACCTGCGCTCTCACAGGATTCATGCTTGTGCTTCATGTATGACACGACTGATCACAGGAAGCACAGACTGGTTGATGAACCACATGAACGCTCAAACTCCTCACTAGTGACTGAGCTGACAGCAAACAGTCCATTTTAGGTTAAGAGTCTTAAAAAGATGTGTTGTGATATATTTAACATTTACATTTATGCATTTAGCAGACGCTTTTATCCAAAGTGACTTACAGTGCATTCAGGCTGTACAACAGTATGTGTGTTTCCTGGGACTTGAACCCACGACGGTTATTTGTGTTAAAATCTGTTTCTTCCTGTCTGCTCCTTTTGAACATCGGTCAGTGTTTCTAGCCGAACCCCGTCCCTTTAGGCATTTAAGACACAGTGGGTGTAGAAAATAATCACAGTTTTTGTTTTATCCATCTCTAATTATTCAGTGCATCTTCTAACATCCAAGTGAAGGATAACACCAACATGGCAGAAAAAAATAATTAATAGTTAATGTGTCTGTGAACACGGCTTCTGTAAATGCAGCAGTGTCGTGTGTGAACGGCTGTCAGGGACAGAAACATCTACACAGGTCTACGAATGTCCAGCAGTTTTATGAGAGTTATTGTGGCTGCAACAAACCTCAAGAGGCCAATACTGCTTCCTCCAAACGTCTGTCAATAAACCAGATGTTATTATTGATTCTTTACAGCTGTACACTTAGCAAAACTCACTTCCAAATGTGCTCCACTATGACAGTACTTGACCCGAAAGAGAAAACGGATCATTTTTTGCTATTTTACACCTGCAGAAACATGTTTAAAACATATGGGCTAAAATAATCTCGTATTTTGCTAAATCTGAAATCAAGCCTGTGTAGCGAGAATAGCTTGAACTTCATTCTGGATAAAAGCATCTGTCAAACGCATTTATGCACATGGAAATAAAATTTACAAGAAAGTTGTCTTTTGATGCATATAGCACCTAATAACTGATTTGATAATGTGATCGACCGTTCAACAGAGAAAAGCTTCACAAGCGTCAAAACCCTCATGAGCTTGGCTCTATAACACTAGTGTGAGCTGTAAATCTGAGAATTTTGCATTTCATCCAGAAAACCAGCCAGACGTCCTTGAGTTCTGTGCAACAATGGAGGGCAAAGCAAGTTTCAATCTGTTTTTTAGTTGCCATGGAAACTGCAGAGAAACGTGTCCCTCCCACAAGAATCCACATCTGGCCTTTCAGGTAATCGTGTGTTGAGTGTGAGTGTGTGTGTGTGTGTGTGTGTGTGTGTGTGTGTGAGCTTGAGCTCTAACCTAGTTTGAGGGCTCCGGCCAGGCCGCGGATGACGGTGACGGGGTTGGATGGGTTGGTGCAGAACTGGTGCAACGGCGGGAAGAACGCATCTCTTTTATTCTCCAACTGAAACATGAACAAACACCAACATAGACCTGTGTCAAATATATGCAGTGTTAATTATTTCTATGCAGGGGGCATGTGTGCGCCGCTCACATAGATGCTCGGCGTCGGGGGGTTGAGCTTGTCTTTAGCCAGCGGCGGTGACGGAGGAGGAGGAAGTCGCGGCGGTGGACATTTGTTCAGCAGGATACTGCTGCTCGACAGACCGTTCTTCCGGAGATTCCTGTCAATAAACGTGATGTTAGACCTGAAGAAAAATGTTATTTCTGCAGAATACAATATTTACAAATTAGCCATAGCTGAAATCTTAAAGAAAGTCATCAGATTCTCAACACCTGCAGACAGACAACACCCTCAAGTCTAAAATTCAGCTTGCATTTCATTTTTTCATTTAAGTGCTTCAAAATAAAATAATGTATAAAATATATTTCTGTTTGTGCATACAACAGTCCACCGAGGTGACAGCTTTCCAACGCGTGCCTGTGTTTCAGTGTCCTTTCTCTGCACGTCATGAGCTGCAGCAGTGGAAGAACTGCACTGATCAACACTCTCGCTTTTAGCTCTCAGAGTTTATCATTTTATTTTCAAACCTGTTGGGAGCTCAAGGAGGAACATGCTGTGTAACTCACTGTGCAAACAATATTAATACAGCATCTCTAAACAAACATAAAGAGAGCATGGTTGGTGTGCGGTTATGGTTAGATCTGTGCCCAGACCCCGTCAAAATGTTTAATAAGACCTTTAATTCAATCAGCAGCATTTATAGGTTTGTCTGTGTGTCCACAGTGTGTAAAGTGGATTCTGAACAGCATTAAACACTATCGTGTCATGACCATTCACATGGTAGCACTAAAACAACATGCACCGCCACTAGAGGGTGATAATTCTGACATCAATCCACAGGGGCTGAGCGTACCTGCAGGCTTTCAGGACGTCTGCTGAAGTGGGGTAAATGGAGACGGTGGAGGACGAGTGCGAGGGTTTGAGATCTGAGGCTGTTTTGATGCAAAGCTCTGGCGGCTCCAGCTTCAGAGGGCTCTGAGAGTTTTCTGAACACGTTCCCCCTCCACTTCCGTTAACGGTGACGACAGGCGGCGGTCCCGACGCGGCGGAGCCTGGCTTGTTAAGGCTGGCCGTGGGCTCTGTGGAGCGGGGTGACGGTGATGAGGCGGACAGGGCTGAGGCGGGAGAAGAAGCGGTGGAACTGCCTGGAGCCGTTAGCGTGGTGCTCGGGTGGACGTGGTTCACCCTCGAGCTCCCGGCGGGACTCTCCTTGCCCCCGAGAAGAGCGGAGAGCTGCGGATTGTCTGTGGAAGGAGCTGCCGGAGAGCCAGACGTGGAAGTGGGCGTGCGGTCAGGACTGTGGTGGTTGGCGGCAGTGGAACCGTTGCCCTGCAGGGCGGCGCTCTCTTTGGTCGGGGCGGTGCCGTGGGGCGCACCTGAGGTAGCCGTTTGCGAGGAGGAAGAAGCGGGGGATGACGTGGAGGAAGGAGAGGACTGATGATTGACACTGGGCTCCGATGGGGTCGTGGCTGAATGTCCGACCTGATTGTGAGGGCCTCCGTCGGCCGAAGCACTGGAAGAGAGAGTCCGGTCTCCATTAGGACCTGCCCAATGCGAACCCAGACCTTTCTGAAGCCCCTGAATTGGGAGGAAAATTAAAAGTACAAGTCAAGTCACCTTTGTTTCTACCACACTTTATACAATACAGATCGTGTCAAAGCTGCTTCACAGAAATAAACAGGAAAATAACAATCAATGGAAACAACCAAAGAGACTATTCAGATTCTGCTGTAAAACAACAACAGTATCATCATTCAGCTCAAGCATGAATGGCTCGTGTGAGAGAGAGCCTACAAGAGCACCAATAATCAAAATAATATACTTTCAAACATACTGATAATCTAACGTGTTAAATATAATAATATTAAAACAGCTAGGTCATATATATTCGGATACAACAGTCACACATCGCTATTAGGACCGCAGATCGGCCCACAGAAGATCTCAGTATAAAAGATCTGCAAAATCAGTCAACAGTGAAAATCAAAAATAAAGACCAACAGTTTAACACGAAATATTGGACAAACAAACACGTTAAATATAAAGTATTTATAACAGGCGAGTTCATATATTTGGAGTAAAGTTAAATTTAGCGCCACAGAAACAAGAATGAGATGCGTTCTAACACAACTGTGGCATTAAACTCAGTGAGGGCTCAGTTAAAATATTGCACTCATATACACCGCTCTGATAATAAGTACAATGAAAAACCTTTTATCAGCAGATGATTTACGACTCCTTCACCGGCTACAGGCTCTAATCCTCATTTGCACGTGTGTGTGTGTGTGTGTGTGTGTGTGTGTGTGTGAGAAGTGCGGTGCTGAAGTGAAATAGCGGAGCAATTTGATAATAATAGCCAAATTATAATAGGCTGCCTAATAATAATCATAATAATAATTTAATACATTAATAGGAGAATGAGCCTAATATCTTCTTGACTATCGACAAAGGCATCTGCTATCGTCGATCACAGCACAACACTGTCTAGTACCTGAGACCAGCATCTTTCAGGCACGGTTAGTTGCGTCTCTAACACTGGGATCAGATCACAAGCTCTGAAAATCTCCACGTTCATGTCATGAGGTGTTTACGACCAGAACGAGCCGGGGGCATGACCACGTGTTTTCTATGATGTGTTAAACTCTGAGTTTCGAGTAGAAGTGTGCATTAAGCAGCAGAAGCGGACCTGAGCGGAGGTGAGATGCTGGCTCTTCCTGGTGTCTCCTGGGCTTGTGCAGTTGTGAGGTAGTGTGTTGGGGTGCAGGTAAGGCACGTCTCCGTTCGCTCGGGTTCCTGGCGTGTGATTATTGCCGACTGAAGGGGGCTGCGGGCCGGTGCGGGGACCAGGAGGCAGCGGCCCGTTGGACAACGGCTGAGCGATGCAAGGCGGTCGCACGGCTGGGCCGCGAGGAACAGGGTGAGCAGGCAGTGAGGGGCCGTTGGGGAGGGTGGGGCGTATTTGCCCAGAACAGTTTTGCCTCATCTGTAGGTAAAAATTACAACCAAGTGTAAAAATAGGAAGTCAAACAAACACCTAATAAACAAAGTGTCACCCCAGTCTTAAGATCCATGAGTTTGAAGACTTCACCCTAACAGTCTTACAAAGGAACTTTTGATGATTGTTTTCGTGAGTCCTGGTGTGATGTACCTGTTGCTGGTGCATGACTGACAGCTGAGCCTCCAACTGCTCCAACATCTGCAGCTGAAGCGGCTTCAGACTCGTCCGGTTCGCTCGCAACTGCTCCAGCAACTGAGCGGAACAAAAGAACGACCAACTGATTAAAACCTAGGGCTGGGTACTGTTTAATTTTTCAGTACCGATACAGATACCCTGACTTCAATACCGGTTCCTAAATGATACTTTTTTTCAATACCAATTTTATAAAATCTATTTTAACAAGATTACATTACCTCAAAAATACGTTTTGGTTTTATTTTTTCAGTTTATGTTTTTACAGACTCAAAGAAAGTGCACAATGGAACAAAATGTAACCAGCACAAGAAATCAGTGCAAACTGTTTTAATAAAGTTCAAACAGATTTCAGTTTCCAAATCTTTTAGGCTTCGTTTACACTGATATGTTTCGTTTTAAAACACAGCTTAGAATCATCATTTCTATTAATTTTCCACTGATTTACTGAAGAGCATTATCTGCTTCCACTGCTGTGTTTTCTCTTCTGCGATTGCTGTTCTGACTCGTATATCATACATCACGTGTTCATAACCCGCCCGTTCTCTTATGATGAAAGTCCATTACACTTCAGTTCAGTACATAAGAATCCCAGAAACAACATTTCTACGGATTAAACATGAAGCTAATAAACACGCGATCACGACAGCAAATGATTTGAATGTGATTTTCATGAGATTCTGTCTATTTTCATAATTCAGTGTTTACATGAGGAATGCAACGCAGGTGTAGATATTTGTTTGATATAAAAGGCTACAAATAATATATTTCAGCAACATTATATGACTAAAACCCTCATTAGAACACAATCAGAAGTTTTTACAAACACTCGATGGTGGTTTTAAAGTGAGTTTAGAGTAAAAGCGAAGTATGAATCTTCTAATGTAGCATGATGCTGCAGTGTGTACTCAACATGTGTTTTTGGTTGTGTAGTGTGGATACAGATATTTTCTGAAATGCCAGTATGGATGAGGATCATTTATTTTAAAACCGTTTTAAAATGAAAGCGCACTAGTGTAAACATAGCCTAAAAAACTATCAAACTCGATATCCAGCCCTATTAAAACTGACAATAATCATCAACTCAAAACAGCTCAATAATGCTCATGTATGTCACATCAGAAAGTCAGCTTCAGTGTGAGAGGTCACCGGACAAACCATGAGAGTCTGAACCAAGCGTCTAAACCAGGGGTGTTCAGTCCTGCTCCAGAGAGCCTCCTTCCAACAGAGCTCAGCTGCAGCCCTGAACGAACACCTGACCCCGGCCAATCAGAGTCCACAGACAGGTGTGCTGGAGCTGAACTCTGGGAGCAGGACTGGACACCGCTGGTCTAAACCAACATCAAGCATGCTGGACGTTGTCTTCAAGTCGACAGGGCCATTAACACACCAGGGCCCTGATTCCGCTGTGAGCGTGTAAATGAAGCTCAGGACTCATCATCATGAGGTGCTCATCACGCTCTCACCTGCAGCTTCTGAGGAGACGGGTACCAGTTCGGAGTGGGTGGCTGTGCTGAACTGTGGGTCCAAGACTCTGCAGAACTCTGAGGAGCGACGTGAAGAGACAGAGATGGGATTATTACTGCGGTCATTATATCAGCGATGCGCTGACCAGAGGAAGCGGAGCACTAACCTTGGCAGGGCTGGCGGTCCTCTTCCTCTTGGCTGGACTGGACTGATCGTCAGCCTGATCCAGCGGACTCACGTGGGGGGGCAGCGACTGACCGGAGCCTGATGACCCGGGCTGAGCTTTACACGCCTGAGAGAGACGGCAGACACGTGAAGAGACAGAACGATTGAGAGAGAGACAGAGAACATCTACACCAATGAAGACACCTGCAGCTGACAATAACCATATCAAACTCTGAATCTGCTCAGAATCAATGCATGTAAATGTTAAACAACATTTCTGAGCAAAAGGCAGCGATCAGGTGAGGAACAGAGGCTGATCTGTCTGGTGCCGAGGAAACTGTGATATACAACATTTACAAGCTTGAGTGTGGCTCACGTTTGAGGTCTTTACCTGAAGCCTTTTAAAGCTCTTTTGTGAGGTTCTATTTGTTCAGATCATATTCAGTTGAAAAGTGTATCCACAGAGACAAAACCGTAAACAAAGCCCTGTTCTATGTTGTTAACAATAAAACACGAAGTGATTCTGACCAAAAAAAGTTTGGAATACCTGGATTTAAACTAGATGCAGAGCATTGTTTCAATAATACAGATATCAGGTCAATCTACAAAGACACAGCCTCACTTCCTGTTTTGTTGTCTCCCTCAAATTCTTTAATGTGTTACATGTAAACTGTTTATAAAAATAAATAAATAAACAGTTTTAAAAGCATATATCAATCTGAAGATGATCTATTCCTCAGTTAGTTCATAATTCGTTGATCAGAACGTCTGTAAGACTCTGAACTGTTGGTGGCGCTGGAGGGCGAGACACTGATGTCTGATACGCTGACCATCAATGTGCCACGACCTTTTACCATACACTACTGCAATATTACCAACACTGAAACACTAACACGCGTCACCTGCGCTGAAGACCTGACTGATCTAAGAGCTGTTAGCACATCGTGATGATTGTGTCCCGCTGCCCCAAAACAACAACAACAACTGAACTCTGAGAGAAAAGATGCAGAAACAAATAAAACATTTATTATGAGCGAGAGCATCAGTATCAATGAGAGAAAAACACATCTCATCGTACTGTCATGAACACACACACACACACACACACACTCGACTAGTAACTACTCCAGCCGGACTGCGTCAGTGTTTGTGTGAGCTGCAGCACTAGAGGGCACAGTGACTAAAACTACAGCACAAACACAACTCTGGGTGAAAAACAGCAGGAGGAGGCACCTGAAGTCACCTGAAGAGGCGTCAAACACATTTTTGACCCAGGAGTGTGATTGTGTAGAGCTACACTACTGAAGCTCATGTACAGAAACCACGCTACTGTTCGGCTCGCTGTCGAAAACAGATGCTTTCTGGAAATGTTTTACAGAAGGATTCCCAAACACTTCCAATACATAGACTTTGTTCAACAAAGATTGACCCGACGATGTGGCGAGCAGGAGCGTGGTTTCACCAGGTGTGTGTGTGTGTGTGTGCGCGCAGAGGGGCATCTAAGGGTGAGATGTCAAAGCGTGTGTGTCTATCTGGTCTCACCTGCTGGCCTGTGCTCTGGACACCCTGTCTGGACGTTAGCTCTGCTGGGATTGGGAGGCTCCAGGCTTCCTCAATACTAGGAAGCATTTTACTTTTACTCTGTAGACTATTGTGTTGGAGGTTACAGAACTGAGCCTAGGATGAAAACGCGTGAAAAAGACATGTAAACAGCCATCTGAGGTGGTGCGGCGGAACAGTTCAAACACAGAGCAGTGCGGCCTGATGCCAAACCAGTCTAGATTTAAGGGTCAAGATGGCCTCAGCTGAATCAGTGCAAAGTATTTCTAGCTCCAGTGACTCACGCATACAAACCAAGAATGAAGGTGAAAGAAATCTGATTGAGACACAAATTAACTGAACACATACAGAACAAATGCAACACACAGAGTGACCCACACACAGAGGGTCAGACCCGCCGGCACACGCTGATGCGGCTCTAGCGGGGGTTACACGGCTCCGTCAGCAGGACAGCTGTGTGTCGCTCTCACCTGCAGGTATTTGATGCGTGCCGCCAGCGCAGGTGTGTTGCTGCAGGCTTTGCTGCGCGTGGCGTTGATGTAGCACTTGATGGCGTCCTGCGGCTGGTTGCAGGACTCGTAGAGCGTGCCCAGGTCCATCCAGGCCGCGGCGTGACTGTGATCCAGCTGCACGGCGCAGATGTAGGCCTGCAGCGCGTCCATGGGCTGATTCTGCTGCTGATACAGCACTCTACCAGAGCAAACCACAAATATAATGAGGCAGAGCAACACGGGAACGACAGCGGTGTCATCGGTCACTCATCCTCATGTCCTGTCATTAAAACAAAACAACCATTTGGAAGAATCGTAGTACCAAACACTACAAATCTTCTGAACATGACCAACAGACCCACATTTAAGCCATTATTCACTACAAACTACATGCCTCCGCCACAACAAGCATGTGACACACCAGACCCTCATAATATTCATTATACAATAAAAAGTACATGATTTAGGCACAACAAGCATGTGACACACTGACAACATTAATGCAGAGAGGCTGTATAATGTTAATGAGGCACTGCTACAATGACTCTTTTGATAAAGCTCTCATTTATTTTTTTTTTTTTTTTGGAAATTTGTTTTCAACTTTTTATATTATTTTGAATGTCTGTTTTATGACTGTGATAAAGCATGTCTGTGGAAATATGTTTCACTTTTATACTGAATGCAAAATCGTGTGTGAAAGCATGTCTGTGTGTGTCAAAATCGTGAATCGTGATAGGTTTTTTTTGTCCATATCGCACAGCCCTAGATAAGACTTACTAATGATGCATAAATGACAACAAAAAAAGTGCTTAGCTAGCAGGTTAATTAACTCATCCAATGCATCCTGTACACATACTAGATTAATCAGATATACAAACACAACAAAGATCTGCACAAAAATGACAGTGAAATTAGTGTAGCACGTGTATTTTCTGTAGACAATAAGTAACAGAAATCAAGAATTTACAAGTAACGATGACTGAAGACTCATCAGCTATTCATGTAAATGTCAGCAGGTTTTTGTACTCGGTTCTGACCGATACGTACCCGATCGAGCACCACGTGTCTGCGCTGGCCTCTGATTTGTCTATGGACTGTCTGTATGAAATGAATGCATCCTGGACCTTCCCGATACTGGAGTAGCACCTGCAGAGAGCAAACAAACCACATCTGCACAAATGTCGCTAATCGGCAAGCAAAGGGACCGCGTGCGCAAACGCAGACGTGCGACTGACCTGCCGAGGAAGTACCAGGACTGGCCAGAGTTCGGATCGGCTTCTAGAGATTTCTGGAGACACTGGATGGCGTAGCTGTCCTTATTAGCTTTATCTCCCAGCTGCTCGACCGTGTGATGCATCCAGCCTGACAGACACAGAGACACACCTTCAGACAGAATAAACCGCATACGGCTGGTGAAACTGATCTGTGGTCTGCTGCTCATCACTGAGAATAATGTAGACTCATTCCTCAAACCCGAGTTCAGCGGTGCCTTTACAGCCACATGTTTTTGTTAAAGCAGTTTCAGTTCAAAAGCAAATGACCTTCTCGACTCGTAGGTGAATGAACTGCTGGTTATGTGTCACAGATGACTTTGCTCCAGATAAACAGCTTTGAGGATAGTTTTGTCACACACTTCCTGCATCTGTCAAGCTTGCAGATTTACATGGATGTGAAAACTTTATTTGAAAACGGTTTATTTATCACTTATTCCGTAGATCTCACGAGGCATTTAGACACAGATCATGAGCAGACACAGGTGTTCACGGTGCAGCATGTTCTTACCCAGCTGCTGTAAGGTGGCCGCCTTCACCTGCGCAGGTAAGTCCTCCGTCTGCAGGAGACTCTCGTAGGCCTCCTTGGCTGCGCGGTATCTCTTCTGTGACGTGACAAAACCAGACAGGACCTTCATCAGTGCACGTGAACAGTCTCTCTGACCTTCTACAACCACTCAGTGGTTTTGCTTAGTTTGGCATCACAAACACTCAAACAAAACCCTACATGACAAATCTTTCCGGTCATGTGATACCGCGGTGAATGTTCGGGGAGGAGGGATGCCTCGGCAACACCACGGCAACCCCTCTCCTGTTGCTATGGTAACACGACCCGAACGCTAAGCTCTAGATCCCCTTCACAAACACGATTTCATGCATTTCCATCAATTACAAGCAAGACTAATTTATTTGTGCGGTCAGTGGAAGAAAGAGACGTTAATGAAGCACTCACCTGAATCTCGTATAAATGCGCGATGTGAAACTGAACTACAAACAAAAACAAAGACAACAATTAGCAGCACATTCAGAACAGAAGATTTTCTATTTGAATGATCCTGATGGAGAAGATCGTGAAAAACATCTTCCTCTGCCCAGCGAATGACACGGAGGTGAGACGGTCCGTCATGTCCCTGGCTGAGTGTGTGTGAGTGTGTGTGTGTGTGTGAGAGAGAGAGAGAGAAAATCACAAACACTACGCCAGCAGCCGCTGCTATTGGTGTTTCCAAGGAAACCAGTCACAGGCAATATGAGAACAAAATGAAGTGATGCTGATAACTGCTGCTCCACACGCTGCTGTCAGTCATCTGTGGGGTTTACATCTGTTTTATGGTCCAGCAGGTGAAAATGGTTTGTGTGATCACTTTCTCCTCCTGAGTATGGGACACCACACGCCACTTTCACTTTTCAACACTAATAATAATTCTCAGCGCATGCGTCCTGAACTGATCACAGTCTCTAGTCAGCGTTTCCACGTGACGTGTGTGTGTGTACTCGTGTTAGACGTGTGTGTGTTTACTCGTGTTAGACGTGTGTGTGTTTGCTCGTGTTAGACGCGTGTGTGTTTACTCGTGTTAGACGCGTGTGTGTTTACTCGTGTTAGACGCGTGTGTGTTTACTCGTGTTAGACGCGTGTGTGTTTACTCGTGTTAGACGTGTGTGTGTTTACTCGTGTTAGACGTGTGTGTGTTTACTCGTGTTAGACGTGTGTGTGTTTGCTCGTGTTAGACGCGTGTGTGTTTACTCGTGTTAGACGCGTGTGTGTTTACTCGTGTTAGACGTGTGTGTGTTTACTCGTGTTAGACGTGTGTGTGTTTGCTCGTGTTAGACGTGTGTGTACCATCACATTATATGGAGATGTTGCTGCGGTACTCACTCTCAGCTTTGGACAAAGAGCAGTGATTGGAGTCGATGAGCGCCAGCTGAAAGTGCTGCGGACACACAGGACACACATTACCAGACTGACACGTTCACAATCGATCAAGACACTTTAAATGCCTTACAAAATTAAAGACTGCATATGCTGCCGTTCATTAACGCAAATCACAGAGTATAAGTAAAAACACACAGCAGACACAGCCGGCAAATTGAGCTACTTCTAATGAAGCTTCAGTTCAAGATGAGAGTCAACGCACAATCCTACATTAAAAATTAATGACACAGAATAAATACATGACAGAAACAACAAAAATGTATCTAATACTAAATGTGCTGCCCCTTGTGTCCTGCAATAGATCAGGTGTCACGTCCTCGGTCTAAACGAGACATTATAACCCAGCCGCAGATGTGTTATGTCAGAGATCACATCAGGATACTGACTCAAGATTCTGTGATGTGTTAAACTGAACACCAACCACTCAGATGCTCGTGTCGTACCTTTAGACTCGACTCGTAGTCCGTGTTGACTTTGAACATCAGGCCGAGGCGCAGATGGATCTCTTTAGCACGAGAGAAGCCGGGGTCGATGTACAGCACCTCCTGAAACGCCTTGATCGCCCTGAGAGCAAACAAACCGCAATCAAAACTCCTTCCTGAACAGCACGAAGCGTGACCGTCGTGTCAGCGTGTAACGGTGCTCCTGGATTTACTGACGGCAGGTAAACGCAGACGTGTGTGGACTAAAACACGAGGAAATGTGAGGAATCTCCCAGAATCAGCCTGAATATTGCCATGGAAACCGTATGCCCATCTGAGCTCGTTAACCTCGTCACATGCGCGTCCAAACGAGAACGAAACCCGGCGTGTTTCTCAAGACGTCATCGTGTGCAGATACTCACCACTGAAATGCATTGTAATGAAAGTAAACCATCCCGAGGCCGTACAGGAAGGCAGCATTCTAGAGGAAGAGAGACAGTGTTTGAGATTAAGAGCACAAGTCTTCAGACCTCCACATTCAAGGAGATCAGTCCCAGTGAAAACACCTGATGACCCACACAGCAAGACCCCACTACGCTCAATCAGCACTAGGGCTGGGCGATATGGCCACAGAATTATCACGATAAATTTCAAACTGGTTTTTAAGTTTATTTCTTAATTGTAGTTTAAAGACAGAATTTTGCTCCGTAGTGAAAATTGTAGAAACCTAGGGCCCTATGATTTCTGTGATGTGGAAAATGCGTACGGAATCCAGTCATAAAAACGGAATTCACAGTTTAACGCGGAATGTCACGGAATTTGTCAAATTTTAAATGATTTAATCAAAAGTAGCTCATTACACTTAAATCAAATCACGGTATGGACTAATATCTGTAACTATTAAGCCACAAAAGTCGATTTAAATATGAATCCTGCATGTTCTGCGTGTCTCTGTTAATGAATGACGCAGACGCGCGGTTTCGTTTATTACACACACACTGAAGCGTGTGATGCTCGCGGTGATTTCAGCGTCTGTCCTCTCACTAAATGAGGACATCACACATGAAGAACATCTCCAGAACTGCTCTCAGAGTCACTTCATGAGCATTTGAGCGTTTGATTCGAGTTAAACTAGCTCATATCACACACACAGAACGGTAAAGGTATTCACGGCAACCCGTCAAAATAAAAGTCCGGTCTGATTTGAAGTCTATCTTTCAGTAGAATGTACACAGACTACTACTACTAAAATAAAACATTATTTTTTAAGGAATAATCACACAACATTTCTTCTGCGTTTCATTTTAATAGTAAATCCCCTTTGTTTGCCAAAAAATAAAGTTTGCTTAATTTTCAATAATTAAAAGATAAATTAAATGAATGTTTTATGCCTTGATTTGATAACCAGAAAAATGTAAATACACAACACAGAATTTCTGAGGGGAAAAATCCTAAGGCTACTTTAAGAAAAAAAAAAGAATAAATTAAGTTGTTTTATGCAAATAATTAGACGCTAAAACACAGAATTTGGTAACAATAAAAAAATATGGTGAGAAAAAATAAAACATTTCATAGGGCCCTAAACATGTAGTTTTTGTTAAACTTTTATTAAATTGATGTGAAAATGTATAAGTTTCATGGTTTTAATTAATTAGACATGCTTTTTGATGAATAAACTTTAACTATTAAAAAGGAGTCGAGAAAAATTTAAATGGAAAAAAATAGGGATGCACCGATACCACTTTTCCCAGTACTCACCCGATACAGAGTACCGATACTTTTATTGCATTTGTAATTTTTTTAAATATTGGGTACAGAAATCAAAAGAGTATGTATAATGTTAGCTGGTTAACTAAATTTATTAAATAGATGCAGTCATACCAAAATTTATTCAGACACCTTCAACATTTCACATTATAACGGTTTATTCTCTATAGTTTAGAAGATGGTAATAAAATGACAAGAACTCAGAGTTAAACTGTTTCAGAACAAATTCATTGTGATAATGTCAGATAATTTTGATAGAAAGGTATGTAATGGATTACAATCAACCAAATAATTATTCAGACAGCTGTTAGTATGACAGTATTTACACAACGATCAACCCTTAGCCTTGATGACTGTCTGTAGTCTCCTGGGTGTGCGGTCAGACAGCTTCATGCAGACCTGAACTTCAGTTTTTTCCTCAGACTTTGTTTGAAGAATTTTTGGGTATAATTTGTCACAGTTTACTTTATTTTGCTATCCTCATTTACATAAATGAACTATAGTGTCCTGCACCCACTAGAAAAAAAAACAAAACAAAAAACATATGTATATCTGGTCTCTGAATAATTTTTGGTTTAACTGTATATCATTCGGTTATTTTCAGACTTAATTATGCCCATTAAAATATATTTTACAAGATTTTGTTACTTTCTATGTTCATGTTTTTGCTCTATGGTTCATCATCTGTAATTTAATAGCATTAGAGCTGCTCCACTGCAGCGAGTTAGTACTGTAATGATGCGCTCTGCTGTAATAATGCAGGGGACCACTCGTTATAGATCTCCTGTGTTATTTATCACAAATACAAGTCGCGTTTTTGTTTTTTATCTGAAATGTGCTGCGATTTATATTCCAAAGCCACTCATATAGTGCAGAAACACTCGTGCATGTATTTGTACTGTTGCAGAACGAGAGGGACAGTAGTACTAGCGCATCACACACAGGCTGCTACGTTCACTTTCGCCAGAAAGTCGTGTATGCCTAAGGTTGAAAATAATTGATGTTTATAGTGAATGCCCTTATAAATGGTCTTTTTTAACGATTTAGTTTTAATCCAAATGCGTGTGCTAAGTGAGTGAACATCAAAGATCACACAACAGAAGTGCGCGAGCGTGCTCTCACTCTCTAACATTAAGTAACTTGTGCATTGTTTTACTCACTTGTTTTTGACATGTCCGACCGAACTACAAACTTTCCAGTGATGAACGGTATATTGACTCGATAAGCTCGCACATCTCCGCCGCTGCGCGCTCAATCCACTCAGTGTGCTTTATCAGCTCGCGCACATCAGCTGTACAGGCGTTAATACTGAATGTTTAACATTATATTCATTGTATAAATATCCCACATAGCCTTAATCTCTAATAACTCCATTCTGCTGTCTGTTGTCGGTGTTTCTTTGTCTGAATATGGCACTTATCACGTGCTGTGTGGTTTCAGCGTTCGGTATCGGGGCATTTTAACGAGTACAAGAGCTCAGTATCGGCCCGATCGGTGCATCCCTAAAAAAACAGAATCCAGAAAAATTAAAACGAAAAAAACAGAATTTGGAAAAAAAATAAAACAGAATTTAGGAAAAAATAAAATGGATTTCAAAGGGCCCTAGAAACCAGATCATTAAACGTGGTTTTAAACTACTCTTCATGGTCAGAACATGACAAACACTTTCCCGGTCATTTTACTTTAATGAAATACATTTCTTAGTTTCTGCATGTTCTAATGAGTGCTATTGTTTCAGAACGTGAAACAGGTTTGTGTTCCTGACTTTGATGACAGCACAGTGCAGGCTGCAATATTAACATCACTGTGTTTGTCACTGATCTGACAGTAGCTTGAGTTAACCCAGATGCACATTCATGTTTATTATCAAAAACAGTAACATCTAAAAATGGTAACACTTCATTTTTATATGCCGAAATGTAATTATTCTGACTGTTTGCATTTTATTAAAATTAACCATTGGTTTCCATAGTAGCATGCATTTAGATCATGATAGCCACAGTTAAACCACACATACAGCAGCACAATACCACGGTTAAACTCTAACTAAGGTTTCTATGTAATGGAATGAAAAACACTAGTCTAAATACATTTAGTATAAATGCACAAACGCTAAATCACAAAAAATACTGTAATTATATTCTAATACTCCTTTAACACATTAAATACACGTCTACATTAATAATATAATAAAATTCTAATTTCTACCACAATACCGTAGTGCAGTTAGTGTCACTACAGTAAACCCATGATGATTTGTACATTTATATTCCTTCCGCTTTTGGTGCATAAACATCATTTATCAAACATTTATCCAACTCTTGTTATAGTTTTATCGAGAAAAAATTAAACCACAATAATTATCGTTATCGCCCAGCCCTAATCAACACACACACACACACACACACACACACACACACACACACACACACACACGCGTGTCTGAGTTCATCAGCTGCTCACCTTCCAGTAGTCTGATTGTAAAGTGTAGTACCGCTGGTACGCCGATAATGCTGCAACACAAAAAGACAGGCGTGTTACGTGAAGCTCCTCAGAGGTTCTGAGCATCAGTTCAGAGCGTGTGGCGTGTGAATGGCTTCTCGGCACCTTTCGGATACTCCTCCAGTAAGAGGTTGAAGTGCCCCAGCTGGCAGAAGAACTCGGGATCCACTTTTCCTTCAGCTTTCAGGATGAGAGACTCGTAGCAGCGCACAGCCTGTGCGAGGAAACACACATCCAGCGTTAACATTTCACACTCCAAAGAAATAAATAAAACAAAAAAAATTATAAATACATCATTCTTCAATAAGAAACTTCTGAAAAAGAGTAGTGCGAGTAGTTTAGTCTTCCGAGACCCTAAACAGACGAGGCACTGCACTCTACGTTTATATTCTCATCAGAAAAGATAAGAAATTC